>NW_015151144.1:151992-165893 GCF_000732505.1 Cyprinodon variegatus
TCTGAACTTTGACTCAGTGGATGACAACAAGCAGATGACATTATTCCTCCAATCATTAACTGTGGAAACGTGATACTGGAACTCAAGAAATGTGGATTCTGACTCTACACTGGAAAAAATCGAAATCTAGAGAAGTGATTTTCTCTTAATATAAGTGCATTTGTTCTTGAGTCGAGGAGGTAAGTGAGACACTTTGCCAATGGCATAAGACAATTTACATTTAAAATAAGACAAAACAATAGCAGTCTTTTTTCAGGTGCATATTCATTTTTAGGAGTAAAAAATCTCATTCCGTTGGTAAATCATCTTGTTTACCTACTAAAATTAGGGGGAAATACACTTCATTTAAGAAATGTTGACTTATTTATAGATTGTTTTGCAGTGTAGGACCTTTTGAAAGTCTGTTGTACCAAGTACCAGAAACTTCTGGGGTCATTTTTGGTTCAGGAGAGATTTAACAAGAGGAATTTAATAATTCCACCAAACACCCTAAAAAAACATCTGAATGAAGTGGCTTCAGACCCAATGAACCCAGTCCGTTTCTGCCCCAAATGGTCTTCACATGCACCAGTAACCCTTGTTTTTTTTCCCTCCACTCAACTTTCTCTCTATTCTGTACCTCCAGCTTCTATAATAGGGACCTTTTACATTTTTGTGGAACATGTGAAGTTAGTTTTCTTTTAAGAAATGCTGAATTTCTACCAGTGAAACATGAATAAAATTATTATAAACACTAAATATAATAACTGTGTACAAAATCTTTATAATCTTCAAGATTCACTTTAGAAAAAAATTACACATCTACATCTATTTAACCCTTTTACTAGAAAGAAAACAATATTGGTTTCTATTCTGTTTGTAATGATGGTTAAAATTCCTGTCAGTGAGAACCGGTTCCTACTTTAGAATAAAACTTAATTTCATTTTCTCATTTATAAAAACAAGACTTCCTAAAAGAAACTATCTGAAGGCAATGATCAGTAAGAAACACCCATCATGTTTTTTTTTAATGTACCACACATCCAACAGACCGCAACCGAAACGTGTTTTTAATACAGTTGGCAAAGATCCTTTTTAATTTCAATCATTATTTACAGATCCGTATGTACAGAGTTCAGAATACAGCAGGTGGTCGAGGGGCGGGGCAGACGTTGCTGACATTCCTCCTTTCCAAAACAACTGATTAAATAGAGGACTGCCTTATTTCTTTCATTCAACCAGATCAGCAGCATGTGTGCATAGCTCGGACATATACCAAATAAATATGCACATGAAGCGCCGTATAAAAGCGATCCCAAAGATGGTGGACGGCACTGCAGGAGCCTCACCTGATCACCCACACGGACAAAGAACCACAGCAAAGAAAGAAAAAAAAAAACAAAGCCTCATCAGCCTGAGCTTATTTTATCATTGGGTTCATAATTAAGACTTAAGGATTTGTTTTTACTTTAAATACGTCTCCATGACTTTGACCTCTTAGATAAAACACAGAACATTTTTTCCTTCTGTAGTTAAAACTGAGACTGTGCTTTTAAAATGTTTGAATTATTTGATGATTCTTTTTTTTTTACTCAGCTGCTGATTATGTCAGATGATTCACTTTAATACTCAATATGAACCAACATTAGCTAGAGATACAGCACTGGTTTAAAAAATTGACCCAATTTTTTTAATTCAGCATGAGGCTCCGTCTCTTTAGTGCTGCTGATAGCAGCTCTGGACTCTAATTCCAAATCATAAAGTTGAAATCCCAGTAAGGTACATCAGGAGGAAATAGACATGATAAAAGCCGTTTCAAGGAAATATTTTCACTTAATTATAACCAGATGTTTGAGAGGTCCAGAACGTCACTACGGCGGGCTGCACCCACTCAGTTACAGTACTTCAGTAGCAGATCATGGCGTACAAACATCAAGAGCTTTGGTGCAACATCAGACAATCAGGACTGTTTTCCTTCAGTTCAAAATAGCACGACTGGCGCCGATTTGATTCTTCAGTTCATATATATATTTATATTTATATCTATAAATCCATTCGGTGAGATATGTACAAAGTATGGCAAGGAACATGTTTTTATTTAAATTTATCTTCAGATGTTGTTGGCTCTTCGCTGCTCAGTGCGTCATGTTTTTAGTGAATTGAACGTTTTCATGCGTAGGTGGGCGAGTCTCTGTCGGCGGTCTTAGACACAGACCCGGCCCGGACACGCTCTGTCGCTCAGACGAGTTCATCCAGAGAGGCTGGGAGGGTGAAGTCCCCCAAAACAGGGAGCGTGGGTAGCCTCAGCCCCAGGGTCATGTGGCGTTGACCTCCATGATGTGGTCGTCGGTGGTGGGCAGAACCAGAACCTGCTGTGAGTGGCTGTTATTGAACACCTGTCCCGGGCTGAAGGGTTCGAGGCGCGGCATTGCCACGCCCTTCTGCTGCTGGTCGCTGCTGCCCACTGAGTGGATGCTGCCTCGGCTGCGGATGCTCGCCGTGTCTGCCTGGTCGTCCAGCGTCTTGTCCAGCAGGGACAGACTGTCGTTCTCTACACAGCTGTCTGTGGGCGGCAAGAAGAAAAAACACAAAAAGACGCGGTAAAAAGTCTCAGAGGCGCCGCAGATATTAGAGAGATAGAGACAAAAATCCGGCAAGTAAAAGAAGAAAAAAGAAGAAAAAAAAAAAAAATCATCTTTACTCTCAGAGGGACCTTACCAGGGTCTGGCTGGATGGCCGCTGCAGCGTTGTGTGGCAGGTACTTAAGGACCTTGATTTTGGGGAAGGGCAGGTGACCTGCGAACAGCGGCATCACCTCGATCTGCACCTTGTGCGTGGCGTTGGCCTTCAGAGGCATCAACACCATCCCAGAACTCTTCCCACACACGGCCCAGTTACTGCTGCTGTCGGCCACTAGGGACACAAACACACAGTGAGTCAGGCTTCAACTATTCTTATGCTTACATTATACCCAATAAAGTCCTGGGCCTTTCTATCTATAACCTATCTATAGTCATACATGTATGAGTTCATGATTACATAATCTGTATCATATATAAAATTCTTCTCTAAATCTTTTTTGTGGTTTTACACATTTTGTAATCACAGCCTCCAGATTCATTATATTTATATAAATTGGAATTTCATGTGACACACCAGCAAAAGGTGAAAATGATGCATCGTTTCCCATCTTCTCTATAAAAGAAAAAAATCTGAAAAGTGCTGTGTGCTCCTTATTGAGCTCCGGACCTTCTTCCTGCTGCATTGAAGAGCTGCTTGTCAGTGTGATTCGCAGTGTTACTTTTTCTACACTGTACTTATATTGATTACACAACCAATGGTGGATAACGTTTTATTTATTTATTTAAGGATGAAGCAGATTATGGAACAAGACAATTTATATTGAAAATAATAAAAGACACTTGCATTGTCTTGTTTCAAGGGCATTTTATCCAAATATCTTATTTTAAGAGCAAAAATACTCATTCCATTGGCAAATCCTCTTATTTACCTGCTCAAATTAAGGGTAAATACACTTCATTTAAGAAATTTTTACTTATTTCTAGATTGTTTTTTTCCAGTGAGTGAATGTATGCGCGTATCGGCAAATGCAAGGAGGAAAAAAAACAAAAACAAATATGGGCTGGCCAAAGTATCGCTCTAGCTCTAATGGTGATAACTAGACTGAATGATTGAGTGTTTGAGCTAAATACACTTTAAATCTTTTAAAGCTTAAAACTATCGAGAGAATGAAAACAAATCCCTGAAACATAAAGCAACAGGAGTTTGATGATAACATTTATTAAACAAACATAATGTAGTGTTCTAGCTGCTAACATACCTTCATACATAAGCTTGGCGTTTTTGAGTCCATCAGTGTCAGTTTTGCTGTCCTCAGCTATCTCTCCTTCCGAGGGCTCAGTCAGTCGCGTTATACACACCTCGAGTCCACAGACTAAACCAGAGCGGCAGTGCTGCTCGCCTGGAGGCGGCAAGATCTCCGCTCTGACGCTGTACAATGTCTGACAACAGGAAACAGACGAAAAGCTGCTCCAGTTAAATGTTACTTTTTTGCAACATGAAATTAACAGCATAACTTCAGGAATGAGGAAGAAGAAGAAAGGTCTTAGTGACTCACAGTGACTCTCTCTAGCTGAAACTGGTAGTGGAAGGGCTTGAAGGCAGAGGCGTCTTGGTTAAGTGGACAGAAGTTGGCGGAGAAAACACACTGCAGACAGGAGGGCAGGTCGTCCTTCCACCTCACCTCCCACAAGCAAAACACGCTGTGCTTACTGCAGAGAAGCTACATGGGGGCAAACATCAACACGTGTTGGGGATCAGTCATGTTCTGACTGCTTTAACATGATTTTTAACAGGTTTGCAAAAAATAAATACCATTTATAACTAATTCAAATCATAAAAGTAGTTAAATGATAAGACCAAAATGTACTTAATGGATTTAGCAAAGTAACAGAGTAATAGGGCAACCCTGGATGACAGAAAAATTGAATAATATATTAAAAAAAATATGAATGTATTCAAACATAGTTCAGAAAAAAAAATAGGATACTGTTAAAAAGTAGTACATTTACACCAGAAAACCACCACTTTCATTTTATGAAATATTAGAGGACTGCTGGCATTTAAATGTGATAAATGTGAGTTTGGTCTGACTTAAAAATGACAGAAACTATCTTGCTAAATATTGAATATTTTTGCCTTTAATCATAGAATTTTAAGTTTATTATCTTTTCAACATTGGAGAATTTTCAATTTTTTTCTTGAAAATATGTGAAATTGATCTCGATTTTTTTTTTTTTGGGGGTGAAAATGTACTTTGCAACAACATTTCCACTTTCTGCTTTTAAGGAACATTTAATCCCAACATGCCAGAGAATCCCTTAAGGATGATTAGCTGAATAACATTTACAGGGCACTATCTTCTGTTTGGAGTTTTTATTCATTTCTCACCTGGTTTGTTTTAGTGTTTAAGGACTGTAGCTCCAAAGATGAATGCTGCTTCTCTGTCAGTTTCATGTCTGTCAGTGTGAAGTTCATATCTGACACGTTCTGCACACACACCTGGATGTACTTTCTGTGACGTCAGACAGAAAAGAAACTGATTAAAAGACCCAAACTATATATTCAGTTAAATTCCTGCTTTCAGTTTATAAAATAGTAGTTCAGTTTACTAAGTACTAAAATATAATCATTTCAAAGTGAATGAGAGATCATTTCATGATCATGTAGACTCACCTGTTACCTGATGAAAGCAGTGAGTGTTTGGTCTTAAAGGGGATGTAGAAGGTGAGGGCAAGCAGAGTAGAGTAGATCGACCACGGACAGTCGATAGACATCTGGGAACAGAAAACAAAGCTGTAAAATCCTCCCAAGTTTCAGTCCTCGTCTCTTTGGTTACGTTCACATTGCAGGCCTTGATGCTCAATTCCCATTTTTTTGTGAAATCCGATTTTTTTTTTCCGTTGCCAGTCACATTTCCAAATATGTGCGACTTGTATGTGATCTCCTGTGTGAACTGCAGTCATACAACACAAGTGTCCCGCATGCGCAGTTGAGGACGCAATGAAATCACAGGCCAGCCTCCTCTGTGTTTACGGAAGTAAACATGGACGGTTGTGCTGAAGCGCATCTAGCGATCTTTCCCAAGCATAAAAACTAAATTTTTCCAAGATGGTTAAACATAAATACTGCTCTCCGCATCATCGTCCGCCATAGTTGTTGGTTTTCTTGCTGCTTCTTCATAGCAAGATGCAGAAAAGTGACCTTTGTCGGGTATTAATGCCGTTCAGGTCGGATGAATGCGACCCGGCCGTTCAGACACAGGTCGCATTTAAAATGA
This sequence comes from Cyprinodon variegatus, assembly GCF_000732505.1. Lineage (NCBI taxonomy): Eukaryota > Metazoa > Chordata > Actinopteri > Cyprinodontiformes > Cyprinodontidae > Cyprinodon > Cyprinodon variegatus. The sequence continues at coordinate 157,832 of NW_015151144.1, forward strand.
TCAGATTCGTATCGGATTCAGGACCACATAGCCAAGTGGCCTGGGAAAAAAAAAAAAAATCAGATCTGTGTTGATCAGAGAGCCATGAAAAGATCAGATCCAGGTCGCATATGGGCCAAAAAATTGGATTTGGGTCACTTCAGGCTGCGGTGTGAACGTAGCATTTGTTCCTAAAATCTTTGTCTTGGTTCAGTCGATAGCATTCAGACTGCTCACAGAATAACAGAGATTTTTATGCATAAACACTTGGATATGAGGGAACACCCACAGAGGTTTTATGTCTAATACTGACGCTCCGCTGAATGTGTCTAGATTTAATTAGGACATGTGGATAAATCATCAACAAACTAGACAAACAACAACTAAGCTGTTAATTTTCCATTGAAGTCAGTTTCTCAATCTGAAACAAAAATAATTCAAACTTATTAAACCTAAAGGGAAATTTATAAATAAATTTGATAAATACTATCATTAAAGATATGTTCCAAAATATAAGATACTAATAAGATTATTAACAGAGGGATTAATGATCTCACCCTTTGGTCAATGGCGGTCATTGGGGTGTCAGGATGGCTGTAGCTGCGGGGTCGATGGCGCACCTCCCCGTTGGTCAGCCTCTCGTTGGCTGGCCGCTCGGACCCGGAGGGGATGATACACAAGACCTCGAGCTGGAACTCCAGAACTTGGTAGGGAAGAGTGGGAGGTAGACTGATGCTGGTCACCTTTTCAGACGACTGGATGGACAAGGTGCTTTCACCCACTAACTCTGGAACAAGGAAAATATTTACAACAGAAATAAGTACTACAAATATATGTTGGGAAGCCCTCTATTTCTTGCCTAGTAAATGTTCTGAAAAACACATGCAAAAGAAAATATTCTCTCACAGAAAGAGAGTAAGCAACCAAAATCATCAATGAAAATCCATGGAAAACTGCATCAAAGCTTGATAAGTGCCTTTGGTCAAAAAGCAGCTACTGACCGGCATCGGGGCTGCTGATGCGCGCCGTGCAGCTGGAGGACGGCAGGATGGGCATGGTTTCCGTGTTGCTGAGCTGAAGAGCATCTCCTTTCTTCACAGTGTAGTGACCCGTCAGCAGAGTGAACTTTACCAACTGAGGCATACCGGCCAACAGAGGCTCTGTAGACACAGAGGAGCAGTGAGCTAAAGAACTAAACAAGCCATCTGTTTGTCTGTAGTGGAACCAAAAGGCCAGAAGGGAAAGTGTATTTCTAAGGCGTCTGAGGGCTGCTCCTTATGGGTGGATTTATCATTCTAAGACAGCCGAAAGTGACATTTCAATAGGGATGGGAAGAGAAAACCGGTTCCTGTTAAGAACCATTTCCGATGTGTTCCAATTCCATGGCACCATTTAACAGCTCGCTTAACAATTCTCTTAACGATTCCAGGCAGCACGACTTTTGTCACGTTTTTTTACGCAAGTTACCCACACAGCATTCAGTAAGCAAGTACGATGTGACCAGGCGTAAGTCTAGAAAAGCAAAACTCTAAGAAAATGGCATCCCATTGGTTAAACCGATCCAAAGTTTGGCTTCATTTTAAGGAAGAGAAAGGTGGCAACAAGGTGCTTTGCAGTCATTGCAAAGTGGTAATTACATCCGCGGGAGGAATTACATCCAACATGTAGAAACACCTGCGCACACAACATGGCATACATTTTAACGAATGCTGTGTTTTTGATGCCTTCCAGACAGAAGCTAAAGCTACGACCAGCATGGAAGGCAACTTGGTAAGTAGCTAGTTTTATATCACTGGCTGTGCTTAATGTGGTTCCTAGGAAATCATGTTCCATTTCTGGAAATAAACCCATTTCCTTCCTCTCTTTGGGGTTATTAAGGGTTTGTGTCTTTCTCGTTAATCCACCCCTTCATTGTTAGCATGTTTAATCAGAACTACTGGTAGCTGGAATTCTTACATGATTCTAGCTACTGCAATGTTAAATGTTGTTACTAAAATTGAGTCCTACTGCGATTTGAAAATTGCGCTTTTCTAAATTTCTAAATATTCAAATGCAATTAACTGCAGAGCCCAAGTCACATTCATCATTACTTCCATAAACGAAGCGCTGCTGTGTCACATATACATTATTTTTCCGTTCTCTTTAGTGTCCTGAATGTCTCAGACTTCGCATTTAATTGTTAACATGAGAGAAAACCACAAAAAGTATGGATTTAAAAATTTCTATTTAATGTTTAGAAATTTCAAAACATTAAACCATTAAAGCAGCATCTACAAACACTAAATTATAGCCAAAATAATTTTTGTTCTCAAAGCTGTGTGGTTAATAATCACATTTGCTGACCAAAGAGGTTTTTTTTGTCTTGCAAGATGGTTTGTTTTTGTGATAAAATGTAAAAAATGTCAAACCTGAAAGTGGCTCCACGGTGAGCTGGGGCTCCTGAGAATATACTTCATATCGGACCGATGGGTAAATAGGAGACAGGACAAACTGTACTTCCCCAACTGTGGCGCACAGCTGACGTAACGTGTAGGTACCTGGCTGCCCACTCTGGAAGAAAAAAATAAAATAAAAAAAAATCAGAGAAAGGCTGAAAATCCTTAGGCAAAATGTGGACAGACAAAAAAATGAAACGATAACATCTCTTCAATTTACTTTTTAGAGTAAGTTGAACATGAAGATTAAAAAACAAAAAAAAAAATACAAAACAGAAAGTGCTTTACAGGAGCTGTGAAGGTGATGCTGTTGTTTCCAGGCTCCAGCTTGACATTTTGCACCTTCAGCATCTGTCCTCCTTCCTTCATGGCCACAGTTGGCGGGCTGACGCAGTTGGGCGTCTCCGGTGGGGAACCGTTTTCACGCCGCCGTATGATCAGGTGAGTGTTTTTACACACCACTCCTACAGAGCTGAGAGAATTGTCCGAGGGACTCCTGTCCTGAATCTCGTCCATTTCTAGCGTGGGACCAGCAGTTGTGGAGGAGTTAGGGCCTGCTGATGAGGTACCCGGTTTAAACTCTATTGTCCCTTGGTTTGTTTGCCTCGTTGCCCCCTTGGACCTCCCATGAGTCCCTCCGTGATCAACGTCAAAGTGAATGCTAGCAGCTAGTTGCTGAATGCACACAGGAACAGGCATCAAACACCTGAGAGTGAGCTCCACCTGCAGCACGGCTCCTGAGTGCACAGAGGCGGTGGCAGGGCGGAACTGGAGTCGAGTCAACTGAGCGAAAACATTCATGCAGAGGGACACTTTGTGGGCTGTGGAAGATGGAAAAATAAAACATTAAGGTGCAGGTCTTACATCTTTAATTACTTTACACACTTTCCTTGTATTTTACCATTTTCTTAATCCATCCATTTTAATTTGACTACTTCTGTTTTTTGACCATTTTGTTCTAAGGGCTGCTATTCTATCGGAAGTTATTTAAAAAAAATGAAGAATAGATTTCAATAGAACCCCTGCTAAGAAAGTAACAGACAATCAAATAAAGTCACCTAACTTTTACAAACCTAAAGACGTCTAAGATATGAAATGCATTTCCTTTTTTTTTTTTCCATATATTTATCGTTACTGAATACTTACAAGGGTTTCCGGACCGGCCAGCAAAAGAGAGAATTTCCTGACAGAAGTGCTTCCTCTCCTCTGTGGAGAGGTTCACATCACCAGCCAACAAGGCACTGGTTCGCAAGTAGCTGCAGATGTCGTTAAGGAACCGGATCTATAAAATCACCTGCTTTAGAAGATCGTCTTTGTACATTTAATGACCTTTCAGGAGACCCATATACAGAAGGCATTCCTAAAGCCGGTCCAAGAGGGTCGCTGTCCTACAGGTTTTAGAGGTTTCCCTGCTTTAGCACAGCTGATTCTGATGACTGCAGTTCAGCAAAAGCCTGTTAATCAGCAATCAATGAAAATCCGCTGTGTAGAAGCAGGGAAACTTTGGGGATGCCAACTATACGGTGATGAAAATAAGTATTTGAACACCCTGCTAGTTTGCAAGCTCTTCCACTTAGGCTACGTTCACACTGCAGCCTGAAGTGACCCAAATCCGATAATTTGACCTGTATCTGATCTGTTCATGGCTGTCTGAACAACACACATTCGATACGAATCTGATATTTTTAAATGGCCAGGTCGCATTCATTGACCTGAACGGCATTAATGCCTGACAAAGGTCACTATTCTGGGTCTTGCCATGAAGAAGTGGCAAGAAAAACAACAACCATGGCAGATGATGATACGGAGAGCAGTGTTTATGTTTAACCATCTTGAAAAGATTGTGTTTTTATGGTTGGGAAAGATCACTAGATGAGCTCCAACACTACCATCCATGTTTACTTCTGTAAACATAAAGCATGCTGGCCTGGGACGTCATTGTGTCCTCTACTGCGCATGTGGGACACTTGCGTTATGACTACAGTTCACAAAGGAGATCACATACAAGTCGCATATATTTGGAAATGTGAACGGCATCGCAAAATAAAAAAAAAAAAATCGGATTTCACAAAAACATCGGAATTGAGCATCAAGGCTTGCAGTGTGTGAACATAGCGTAGAAATCATGGAGGGGTATGAAATTGCCATTGTAGGTGCATGTCTACTGTGAGAGACAATCTAAAAATCACAATGTATGATCTTTTTAAACAATTTATTTGTATGATACAGCTGCAAATAAGTATTTAAACATCTGTCTATCAGCTAGAATTCTGACCCTCAAAGACCTGTTAGTCTGCCTTCAAAATGTCCACCTCCACTGCATTTATTATCCTATATTAGATGCACCTGAGGTCATTAGCTGCAGAAAGACACCTGTCCAACCCATAAGAATCCAACTACTAACCTGGCCAAGACCTGTCTTGGCCAGGTTAGTGCTGTCCAAAGACAATAGAGACTAAATTGTACACCTCCACAAGGCTGGAAAGGGCTACTGGGAAATTACCAAGCATCTTGCTGAAAAAAGCAATAATTAGAAAAGGGAAGAAGCTAAACATGACTGTCAATCTCCCTCGGAATGGGGCTCCATGCAATATCTCAGCTCGTGGGGTCTCAATGATCCTAAGAAAGGTGAGAAATCAGCCAAGAACTACAGGGGAGTAGCTGGTCAATGAACACCAAGATTACCATGCCTACTGTGAAGCATGGTGGTGGTAGCATCATGCTTTGAGGGTGTTTTTCTACACATGGAACAGGGCGACTGCATTGTATTATGGAGAGGATGACCAGGGGCATGTTTTGTGTGATTTTGGGGAACAACCACACTCCCTTTTAAGATGGGTCGAGGCTGGGTCTTTCAACATGAGAATGACTCGAAGCACAAAGCAAGGGTACCCAAGGACTGGCTCTAGAAGAAGCATATCAAGGTTCTAGCATGGTTTAGCCAGTCACCAGATCTAAAGCCAATAGAGAATCTTTGGAGGGAGCTCAAACTGACTGATCTAGAGTAGATCTGTGTGGAGGAGTGGGCCAAAATCCCTCCAGCAGAGCGTGCAAACCTGGTGGAAAACTACAGGAAAAGTTTGACCTCTGTAATTCTGTATTATACAAATAAATAGACAAAAAAAAAAAAAAAATCATACATTGTAAGTCTGTTTTTTTTTTGTTTTTTTTTAGATCAAATCTCTCACAGTAGACATACACCTACGATGACAGTAGTGATGATTTCTAAGTGGGAGAAGTTGCAAAATAGTAGGGTGTTCAAATACTCCTCACTGTGTTTGTTATAAACAGAAGCTAAAACCAGATTTCAGCCAGAACTGGTAAATGTTTATCATCTACTTGTTTTATTTACTAATTAGACATGAACAATTCTTTATGTACTCTTCGTCTAAATGTTTTTTTGTTTTTTTTTATACAGTAGAAAGAATGTCCTTATCCAAAAATGCCTGAATAGATTTAGTTAGTGTGTTCTTGTGGTTAGTCATCAAACAAGGATACTCTTCTGTTCTGCCCAGCAGTTTCTGACACTCTGCAATCTGCCTCCTGGTGTGCGTTACAGGAAGGCGCCAACCCTCCGATTCGTATGACTTCAAAGCCTCCTTCATGAAGGGTTCTGCCCGCACAGGGTCGCCCTTCCTCCTGTCAAAAACACAACCATGTAAACACACTCAAACATTTAGCTTGTTCTCCTATAGAAAACAATGCATAATTATAAATGTGTGTTTTTTGTATTAAGGATTTCTACAAAGACAAAATAAAACATATTTTCCCAGACTCAAATCATTACAGTTCTCAGCCTTTTTTAAGGAAGCCTCAATAAAAAAGTAAGTCATGAATTTCTCCTGAATTCAGCTAAGTTTTAGTTCAAATATATATATGGATCTTTTTTTTTTTTAAATAGCAAATAAAGTCTGAAAACTCCATAATGTTATAGACTGAGTGGAAAGAAACCCAGTTGGAAATTTTAGTATTGTAGACTTTCTTTATGACAAAGGGTGATATCAAATGAGTCTATATAAAGACCGTATTTACACACTTTCTTTACTTTAGATGCATCACATCAGCAGATGCAGATCACATTTTATCACTGCCACAAGTGCGGTTTTATTAGCAATCTAGTATTAGCAGAGCTCTGTTCTTAGATCACAGCAACGTAGATGCATTAAAGTAAATCTGATTCCTCCAAAATCCTCGTACAAAATGAAAACTATCTGACCAAACATCAGAGTCGTCTGTGGATATATGAGCAGTGTCTGTGCGGTTGCTCTGTGAAAAACTAATGTAGAAGCCCAGATGTGTTTGAGCATTCAGACAGGTGTGAACCCTTTCTTTTATCTAAGTGAAACTTGAGCTCATCTGTTCCTTACATGTAGAACTCGGCCAGGCTTTTCCCCACCAGTCTGGCGGACCTCAGCCGGCCGATTGCTTGGTACATTTCCATAGCAGCATGAGAGAGTTCCTGACGCAACAACGAGCCAACAAGGGGGTGTTGAAAGATGATACGTGAAGAAGGGAGGAGAGAGGAAAATTAAATTAAATTTTTCAAGGACATTACATCAGAAAATGTATTGAGTGAACAACAGGAGGAAGAATTTCTACTGAAATACAAGCTTAGAGTGAACAGGACTTACAAGATAGTGCCTTTCGAAGGCTTCGACAGATGACAAGGCTTCTTTGAGCTTTTTGTAAGGACTCTGCAAACTGTTGACTGTGGACAAAGACATTCAAAACAAACATGGTTACTTGATTCCTTTGATTTCAATACAGATTTTCATTTAATTTCTTTAATCGGGTGTTTTTCCTTTTGCTAAAATAGATTGCTTTTTTTTTTCCTTTTTCTTTGATGTGAATTTACAAGCCTGACTGAAAATTGACTGAATCAGCTGGACTGCTATTGAGGAAGGCTGACTGCTGATGCAAAAAAAGTCAAAATAAAGAAATAAGAACATATGTAGGTGATGAAGAAATCTAAAGTGCGGTTCAAAAAAATAAAATAAAAACAGGCCAAACTCACCGGTTTCTGGTCTCTCATCCCCGAGTCCTGCCAGCAGATCCACGGTTCTATTCAGGTCCTCAGAAGTCGGCCCGTTTTTTGACACCAGGCCACAGAGTTCACCCAAACACTTCAACTACAACCACAAAAAAATAGAAACTAAGTACTGTTGCTTATCCTTTTTAAGCTTAGATTTTTAAATGAAATTTAAATACAAATTCTCTTCTATTAGTACATGACTTGTGACACTTGTATGAAGAAAGTGAGAAATTAGGAACTTAAAAGATCTGCATACGCTCTTATTAAAGATTTAAGATGTCTATTTTCTAAGTTTATACAGGTCCTAATTCAGAGTCAAACCAAAAACTGACTTTGGATTCTAAGCCTGAATGTTTAATTATTATCTGTCAATCATTTAATATTAATTTAAGATATTCTCCAATTGTTTTTAAATTTCACTTCAGCCAAAAAAGTATTTCAGACAACTGATATTATTTTAAAAATTGCCAGAGTAAAGATGCTAGCAATAGCCTAGTACTCTGAGAGACCCCTTTATTTTACTTAAAAACAGGGGCTGTAAAACAATACATGAGTTTATTTAGAACCTTACCCTAGCCTTGAAAGACAATAGAGACGGAGTTTGACTAAAACTATC
>NW_015151144.1:165938-204765 GCF_000732505.1 Cyprinodon variegatus
ATGGATTACTAAAAATATCTCGATTGATAGATTCCTAGTAATTTTGTTTAGATAGAAAATAAGGGGAAACAAATCCTACTCTTATTATACAATAAAGAAAAAAAGACTATCCAAATTTGTAATTTTCTCAGCATATTGCTTTATACCTTGTCTGTAGCGTAGGCCCAGAGTCCCACAGTATGGGAGCAGTTGGCGGCTAACTGAGCCGGATCGCAGCATCCCTCGATTCTGTGCAGAACCTCCAAACAGCTGAGGAACACCCAACAGTCCAGCGCCCCGTCGATAACAGAGACCTTAACGAAGAAAAAAAGCATTTTAGGAGTTACGTGGTATATGGTACGTGACGAATGCAGGGGCTGAGTTTACCTCCAGCAGCCGAAGCTCCTGAACACAGTTGTGCAGCAGCTCTAAGGCTCTCTGGGTGACCTCCCACGGTCTCTGCAGGAAGATAAGTAAAGTGCACTGGCGAGAGAAGAGGTAGCTTCTCAGGTCTAAAAGGCTGGCCTCTCCTCGTTGGATGCTGTCCCTCTTTTCCATGTCGATGGGCCGCCGAAGCAGCAAGCCGCTCCAGTTACGCACCGGGGCGCAGAACGAGCCAAGCCAGTTAGCCGTATCTGAGGAAAAATAGCTGGTCAGATCAAAAAATACACCATACCTCCGATTATCACTGTAAATGGGATATTTTAACCTAAATAATAATACAGAGAACCCACTTACCTCCTGCACCAAAGTTTAGGACATACTGAGTAAAAAGAGCATCTAGTTCATCATACTGGACCAAGGCATCCTCAAACTGCTGCAGCATCTCGAAAACAAAGGCCAGCTCCTCCTGCATGATCACAGGCATTACAGAAAGCACGTCAGAGCACATGCAGGGCAGAAAGCTGATAATAGTGATTAAAGATACTGAGGGTACCTGAACCATGAAATATTCACAGAAGCTCCAGCCAGGCTGAGTGCGTTTCTCTCTGAGAGTGCGCATGTCGTCCTCAAACCGACCAAGGTTTTTGGTGAAGGACATGAGGAGGAGAGTCCGCAGCTTCAGCAGCAGGGCATTCCAGGATTCTAGGGACCGGGACGAGTCCTTCAGGGGGTCAGATAGAACCACACACCTGAGCAAGGAAAAAATACAATAAGAGAAATATTTAGAATGAAAAAATGTCAAGAATTAGTTTTGTATGGATCTTATAACTAGAATCATCTAAAAAAATCAAAGAATGAGATTTTCTGCCTTTTTTCCCCCCCAAGAAAACTACCGACTATCTGGGGATGATCAAGACAGAAACACATGTCAAATCCAGTCTATGTTAACAAGACGATGACAAAAGGGTGAAGCATCAACTAGTTGTAGACACACATTTAAATCCCAGGGTAGAAACCGAGCCTCACGCTCAAACTGACAGTTTAACAAAACGAGGAAGTGTTTGATAACAATATGCTGTGTGGGAAGTCGACCTGTTTCTCGTTTTCAGACACGTTTTTTTCTTTGTTGGAAGCAAATTGTTTGAATTGGAGAAGCTTGCTGACCTGTCGTTCTGCTTGTTGCAGAAGTCGCTGCGGATCTTGTCCACGATGGAAGAGCGAGGCAGGATGTTTGGCTTGTTCTTCTTCTTGGTTTCATTGCTTTCAACAACAATGATGACCCAGTCCGCCGAGCTGTGACTCCGAAGGGTGTTCTGCCAACGCATCATGTCCTCCTTCACTGAGCTCTTGTACGTTTCTGTGTCCTATAAAAAAGGCACAGGTTTTATTAGAACTGCAGGTGGTCAAGTGTTAAAAGCTGAGTGGGAAAAAAATCTCTTTACTCTGGCACATGGCACTGGGTAGGTCTTTATAGTTTATGAAGGTGATGTTGGATTGATTAGATATACAGTGAGGATCAAAGAGGATTTAAAAGCAGGGGATTGGATTGATGGGACATCACACCCCGTTTCTTTCATTGTTTATTCGATTTCACTCAACACTTTAAACATTTTTATTTTTTCTCTACAGACTCTGCACACCCTACCATATCTTAAAGTGATCTGTATCCAAGTCCAGTACAGGAGCAAATTCCATGGCTGATAACTGCTGAGGCTCTACCGTCTGTGCTTTTATTTCAGTCTCATCCGTGCCGTTAACAGAGAAGACCTTCAGCTTTGGTTTGTGGATTTTAATCGGGCTTTTTCCTAACAATCATTTTACAATGACTTTACAGGCACATCTCAAATAATTAGAGCAACGTGAAAAGTTCCACATTTTTATGATTCATTTCAGAAACAGAAACTGATCTACAGAAAACATTTCAAGCATTTGCTTCCTGTAATTCTAAATATTATTATTCATACATTAAAAAAGTAGATCTCCTGTCTTAAATACAAAAGTCAGGCTTCTCAAAAGTAAATACTTTACAATACTTCTATTTCATGGAATACGTTTTCTAAAGCTGGGTAAGATGTTAATTACATCTTCGCCTGTACTATCAGAGCAGTGGAAGGAATTTTTCCTCAGTAATGTGTGTTTTGCAAAGTAACAAAAAATGCTGCAGCAAAGCAACAAAACAATGCGGCGGATCAAGTATGACAATTTCCCTCAATCAAAACCACCTACCATAAATCCTCTAATATTGGCCTGTATTCCATTAGCTGCCGGGTCTCTAACAATGGCCGGTCTCTCTGTTGGCGGAGGTAAATAATGGCTGGAATCGTATACAGGCCGGGGCTATAATTAAAACCAACAATGTTCCTGGGCAGTCCTTACTTGTAATAGTAAAATAAAATTACCACAGAGGGGCAATGTTTGCTAACGAATCCAAGCCATTAGCATGGGGAGTCCCATGCTTACACCGAGATCGTAGTGACCTTACACAATCGTTCCAATCTAAAAGACGCATGTGATTACCGGTAGGTCCGGCGTTAACCAGGCAGCGTTAAAATGACAGAATTTTGTTGGCCTTCGTTGTTCTGATTTTCCCTTGAAATATACGATACCGGTAGCCTACTTCCAGTTAGCCTGCCTCAAATAAAATTTTGATGTGATGGCAGAACAGTTTCCGTTAACTGTCCCATTTTTTTTCCCCAACTTTGTTTTGCAAGTCGGTTTGGCCAAGATTCCATTCTGTGTAGGCTTTTTTTCCCTCGTATTGCCATGCAGAAAAATTGCAGCTGCTGGAAGATGTCTGAATTACCGATATTTGTTGATAATGTTCTGTATACAGTTATGTTGACTGTAATTTTTCAATAAATGACCCTAGTATTTTATAGGTTCAAAGAGACAAAAAAAATTGTTTTATTCATTCCACTGGTAGTCTGTTATGCTCAAATAGAAATAGAGGCCTGCCTCTAATTCTGGCCTCCTTCCAATAATGGCCTGGACCTAGATGTACCTGAGTGACAGAGAGGCCCTGTCCTATATTAGAGGATTTACAGTATATCCAAAGGACTGATGTGACTGGAAATTCCTGCATCAAGCATCCTGACTTGGCTGAAGCTCCAGAGAAGCATTTGTTCTAAATTACTTGGAAATGTAGAGGATTTAGACATAATATGAATAATTTGTTATGTAACCTTCGACGGGGTGGGGGAGAAATCAAGCCCTCTGGAGAAGAAGCAGTGCTTTAAAAAGAAAAACAAGTTGAAACCTGTGAATCATTTCCAAATCACTGTTGTTTGTGATCAGTTGGTGATCATCAATGCTGCTGTGCTCACATTCAGAATATGTTTGTTTTGGAAGTATTAATTTAAAGTACTATGGAGGGTCGTGCTTGATTAAAAAAAATGTTTGCTTGAGATGACATTAGGCATGGAAACACGAGACTTTAATGAAATGCGATTTGTGCTGCCTGACTTTCCTGTGACTGAATCTCGTGTTTTTGCTGCTTCCTGGTACCACAAGAAGTCAAATGAGTGTTTGGTTTTAGCAGAGCCATAGATGCCTGTATCACACAGCTGGAGAGGCTTTTATCAGGTTCGCTGGTTTACATTTAAAGCGTGCACCGCCAACAGGTCGCATAGTTAGGAACACTAAACACCTGTTCCCCTCCGTCCTGGCATGCAGAGACCACAAACTGTGCTTCATCTTGGAAAGAACTTTAATTTCAAAGTGAATCACCTCGACATTGTTGAAGACATGAAATCTGAAAAGGGGACATATTGTTTTGCTTTTTTATATTTTCTAATGCATGAAATGAAAAAATAAGCAAATTTATTCCTCCTCCAGCTGTGACTATATGTTGTGCCACAGAGATGTTGTCTGAGTTGTAAAGTGTTTTACAGAAAGCTAAAAACTAAAAACCTGTGCCAGGATCTGAAGCTGTAAACACCTCACTGCTGAATGTGAAAGTCAGGACACAAATTAAACCAATATAGGTTGTTATGCAAAAACTACAAAACTTTTTACATTTTGTTAAGTTGCAAGATTTTTCCCGCATTCTATGTATTTTACCAGGATTATAAGTGATGGATCAACAACAAAATATTGCATAATTACATTAAGAAGAAAATCCTTCATGCATTTCAACATCCCCAAATGTTTGCTCTACATTAGATTTGTACTGTAAAAAGTGTTGTTACTCAAAGATTTACGATGAATAATTTGTGGTTTGTGAGATCAAAATATTGTTAGGTCCAATAATTAAATATATATACTTTAGGTTTTTCTTTCAGTGTTGTAGTGTAACTGCCAACCTCTAGAGGGTGCAGCTGTTCATCCTTAAATTGAGCCTCACTGGTATATGCAAGAGAAGGAGTGTCAGACTGAAAGCCCGCTAGAGCAGAAACAGATTTCGATTTGGAGTCTGGTGACATTTAGTGGATCGATAAGATGAATTAACTTTCAATGAATTGATCATTTCCATCGCTGGTCTGCATTTGTATCTCGCTGAGGCTGTGCTTTCACTATCATTACAGCTGCCAGTCTCTATACCAGATCGGCACATCTACAAAGTTTACATTTCTTCCTCATTCTTTGAAAGTTTTCTCAGGATGGAGAATGTTTGGGAATATCTATGTCAAGTATTTCTGCAGATTTTCAATTGAATTTACTTCTACATGTTGATTGAGACAAATGAAAATGAAAAAATGAAAATAGAGAAACTATTCCATAGTAGCTCTGACCGTGTAAGTCAGCTGAATGACAGGCCTACCTAAAATTCAGTACTCTATATCAATATGCATGAAAGTATTCAACATTGGATACCTTTTTCAATACCATGGGGATAAAAAAGCCTAACAAAAACTCATGAGATTTGTTTTAGTCTCAACATGGAAAGGCCTTATCAAAATAATCTGAGATACTGGTAGTTAAATAATTGTTCAAATAAACGCTAAATAAATAACCCAAACATACTAAATTTGACAATATTTGAAGATCATTTGAGGTATTATTCTTTTAATGTGCAAATAATTTAGGAAAAACCCCGAAAACGAACATTAACAAAAATATGCAAAGAACACTTGTATTTGCTATTGATACCATGCTAAAACAGTATAAAATCTATATACAGTGTTTGAGTATGTATACGTTTGACAGCTTTACCTTCTAAAATGTTTCTTGCAAATACTTCAATGTATTAGTCTCCCTTTGTCTTAGTCTCCCTTTGTCTTGTATTAGTCTCCTTTATTACCAGTTACCCTGACATGGATAAATACCAGTGTGCTCACAGCGTGATGCTATTTTCACCACCATTTGTTTTCACCGTGTGTTCAGGGTGATGCGCAGAGGTGGAGTTCTGCCAAACTCAGTGATCTGCATGCAACTCAAAAAGTAAAAAATCTAAGCAAAGCACAATTTTCAAGTGTTCTTTATGTTCACTAAAAACAAACCAGACTTCTTTTTTAACTCCAAACTTTTAATTAACTGATGGACTTAACATATTTGTAGCTTTGCAGTTTCCCATTTTCTGAGGATGCATCAAAAAGTGTCCAGACATTTTATAAGCTTGGGATATCGTTTACACTAATGTTCTGCAAAAAAATCTGATGTATAAACAACAGCTGTTTTATACACTGATTAACTTAAATTCAACTCTGACCTTGAATTATTTTCCAGGTGTATCAGAGTAATTTTTTTTTCATTTACCCTCTTTTATGGTACACTTTTTAGATTTCGACACCCTTCTGCTTCCAATTATGCACTTTTTTGCATCGCAAACAACTGCAACATCACAAAAGGCTCATGGAGGGAGGATAATGTTTGAAAGGACCTGTATGATGAATCAATTAATAAGCAAACAAAAAAGGGAGCATGTTAAATGTGCAGTTGTAGCTCTAATGTGAACAGCTACATTTTCAATCTCACTTTAAAAAGATTATGTCTACCATTGGTATTAAACATAAATAGCTCAGTGAGATAGTCTTTTTCCTTTTCTTCAGGTTATAATGTAGGGAGTGGAAATGTAATTCTCAGGAGCTTTTAAGTGTATTGCTGTTAAGGTGTGGGTGTATCCAGCTTAGGTTTATGAGTCCAAACACTACACACACAGCAGTTGGGAAATGTCATGAGTCACACGCTCCTGACAGAACTTCCTCCACTAAACGAGCTGCTCAGTCAGCAGCAGCAGGTTCCTGCCTCTCTCTGATTTACTTCAATCTGTTTCTGTTTCCCAAAGGTGAATGGAGAATGTGGAAATATTACAATGGTCGACTGGTGAAGATTCTCAGTCATCCAGGTCATAGTCATTCCAAAAAACAGAAAATTACAAACAAACCACTGGACTTTTTTTCCAAGTTTGAAGACATTTTTCTTCCCATCCAAGAAGCTTTTTCAATTCAAAAGGTCAAGAATTGCGTTGAGTCCCAGGTTTTATACAGTAGCCTTGTTTTTTTTTTTTTTTTTTTTGCTTGTTTTGTATATTTTCAAAACAAAAGCAAGGCTTTGTTGGGCTGCTTTATAAAACCTGGAACTCAACGCGATTCCTACAATGGTAGAGTTTAATTAACATTTATTAGAGGAGAAAACTCTCTTCCCGGTCACAAGACATCCAGAAATAGACTGAATTCTTCATCTGAATGTCTTCTAAAGAGAGCAACTTTCACAGATTTATCTTCCTATAAAACATAATTCTTCTAATGGGTTTGCCATGCTGTCTGTTGTGTATGCTAGACACATACAAAGACAGAAAACAATATAAAATGGGAATTTTCCAAATGTGGGCCATGTGGTTAACAAGTTATTTCAATGCCAAGTCTTTGTTATGAGTCCAATCTGCACATTTTAACTCACTATGCAGGTTAGACTCACCCAGTTCATTAGCTGAGCAGAATAAACACATGATATAGAGATGACTTGTTTACTCCACATCTCCTACCTCTGAGATTTTCTATTACAGGAGAAACTGATTTTTAAGAAACCTGAAAACCCTGAAAGGAATATGAAGGTTGTTCCTCCGGATGAACAAGGAGGAGTAATCGTCAGTGTGTGTGTCTGGGCATGTGGTTTTTACATAGTGGGGAACATTTTCCATAAATCATAGCACATCCTGGGGGCTGTTTGCTCTAGTGGGGACCAACGTCTGCTCCCCAGGAGTGCAAATACTGTTTTAAGCTTAGGTGTTAAGTTTAGGACTTAAGGACAATTTATGCTTCTGACGCATAGCCTCTGCAACCGTCAAATCTGTCTGTGTGACCACGCCCCCCGCGCAGAGGTTCTGCAACTGTCTTCGCGAACCTAAAAAAAATCCTGACTATGCGTCGGACGGTCGCAAACCCGCGCAGACCTCAAGCAGAAGTGTGCAGACAAAAAGCAGCTGTGATTGGTCCTTGGTGTGCCTTTCCGGCTGTCTGTGTGGTCGTCCTTCTCGATTCGGTGCCAGGACGCGTCATTTTTAAAAACCAAGGAGTAATAACAACAACAATGGACAACTACAACGAAAGGTTAATGGAGGAGGTTTGGAAGTAAAACCACTTGTACGATGCCTCAGACAAAATAAATAAATATATCATCTTCGATGTCTCGCAACTTTAGATCCATCTCCGTGATATCTTGCAGCTGCTCTATTGTTGTTTTGGAAAATAAACACTCCTGCCGGCACCGCCAAAGTTCTCGTGACCATCCACCGAAGTTCTCGTGAGTTCTCAAATAGGGTCCACCTTACGTTTTGGCGGGAAACTGCTGTACGTCCCTAGAAATTCCAGACTGACTGTGCAGAACCATACCAGCAAAACTGGTTCACAATCAGACGCAAGTGACTTTTTATGTGTGCGGTTGCAGAAGTATAATCTGCCCTTTAGGTGTGAATTGAGTTTAGGTTGGGTGTAGGGTTGGGTATTAGCCCATAACGGTTAGNGCAGACAAAAAGCAGCTGTGATTGGTCCTTGGTATGCCTTTCTGGCTTTCTGTGTGGTCGTCCTTCTCGATTCGATGCCAGGGCGCGTCATTTTTAAAAACCAAGGAGTAATAACAACAACAATGGACAACTACGATGAAAGGTTAATCGAGGAGGTTTGGAAGTACAACCACTTGTACGATGCCTCAGACAAAATAAATAAATCATCTTCGATGTCTCGCAACTTTAGATCCATCTCCGTGATATCTTGCAGCTGCTCTATTGTTGTTTTGGGAGATAAACACTCCTGCCGGCACCGCCAAAGTTCTCGTGACCATCCACCGAAGTTCTCGCGAGTTCTCAAATAGGGTCCACCTTACGTTTTGGCGGGAAACTGCTGTACGTCCCTAGAAATTCCAGACTGACTGTGCAGAACCATACCAACAAAACTGGTTCACAATCAGACGCAAGTGATATTTTATGTGTGCGGTTGCAGAAGTATAATCTGCCCTTTAGGTGTGAATTGAATTTAGGTTGGGTGTAGGGTTGGGTATTAGCCCATAACGGTTAGGTTTAGGCTAAGGGTCACGGTTAGCCTTTAGAAATGGTTTAGAAATGATTTAAAGTCAAATTAAAGTAGCCATAAGGATAGAGAAACATGCTTGAGTTTGTGTTTGTGTGTGTGTGTTTAGATCTACTCACACAGCAATCCGTCCAGTAGATGTGAAGGAAGGGGAACGTGAGAAGAGCCTTGTTGCCCTCCTTCGGGAGGAGCTCCTCCTTAAACTGGACAAAATTAGCTTCAAGGTGGATCATTTTTGGAGCACGACCATATGTCCTGCACAGCAGACAAAGCAGAGTTATATGGCCTCATTTTACTGCAGTGGTTATCAAAGTGACACGACTTTATTTGCTTCATGAAAACATATACAGAACCTATAGACCATTATTCAACAGTAGATCAGCAGCTCTTTTACAATATGACCTCCTTACATATTGAAAGGGTTCTTTGAAGCCATTTTTGACTTATAAAATGATAAATAATCCTAATTTTTAACTGCATCAAACCACTTTACAATAAAAAAAAGGAAATAAAGAAAACTCCTACAGACAAATCAAGTCAACTACATAGTGTACCTTCCAGTTGATCAGTCATCAAACCATGCAATTTAGTTTAGTTTATTATTCAAATTAGTTAATGTTTTCTATGTAAGGAAACATTACAGGTTGCATTGGCTCATATACTGCCAGCATTTCCAATGTGTTTAAAAAAAAAATGTGACTGGATTTCCCCATCCAGACTAGATCTTGTGCATGTCTTGCAAAACTGCATTTTCTTTGTTTATCTTTCTTTCACAGTTTTAAGTATTTTAAAGTAACAATCATAGTGAAACAGAGACTATATTTGGCTGCTGCAGCTTCCTGCCTTTATGATCTGCTGTTCTCATGTATACTCAGCTTTCGATTTCGATTAACTTTTTTATCTCATCTTCACTCTTTAGTGCTGACTCACTTTAATGTAATCACAACCTTAATATAAATGGTATAAAAGTTTTTTGTATTTTTTTCTTTTCCAAAACAGCCAGTAGTTTATAGCTTCTATCCTAAAACGCTAACCAGGTAAAAACATGTTTTAACTGCTTAAACATAAATAAACTTATTTATGCAAACCACATCATTCAGAATTCACAAGGGGAACAGCGCAGTTATAAAACTAATGATAAGATCATATCTGCTGCCATATTTGCTGACACCAAAGTAGGAATCAGCGCTTCACTGAGACCATGTGACAATGTGTTTTGTTGCTACAGCTTTGAAATTTGAAACCTGGTAAAGTTGAAAACTTAAGACCAGTTTAAACCCTTTTATTCTGATGTGGTGTTACTGAATTGGCAGCTTTTCATCAGGTATCAGAGCTTCTCATAGGAACTTTTTCTTTTTCTAATCCAAGCCTCTAAAACGGGGGGACTTTAGCTAACAGACTAAACTAAAAGGCTTTAGTAGCTGCATCATAACTCTCCTTTCTCACCTTGTTTGACCTTTTTTCAAATAATTAAATACAATGCAACAATACTACTAATAATAATAAGAAAAATAATAAGCATAATCAGTCTGGAGACCATCGATAATTTTTCCTGAAATAGAGGTGGGTTACTTTTCCTATAATAATACTAAACTACAAATCAATCTCTCTGGTTCCTCTTCTCAATCCTCAGTAACTAAATCTACCAATACTGGTTCTATGCTCATTGCTGCTTTAGTACAAACCATTATTTTAAGTTCATTACTGGTAGAATGAGCAATAATTACTCTCAAACCAGAAAAGATCTCTTCAGTGATCAACTCAAAATGTTTCAGTCCCCTGGCAAGCTTATCCTGCACTTCAGTTAATTTCTACAGATAATGATTAAATATTAATATTTAATTCAAAAGGGGCATCTTAAAAAAGATGCTCCATGACTAAATCCGGCAAATAAAACAGAGGAAGACCTCAACAGCAGCTTCCTGTAGTAGTATCTTCATTGAAAGCGGTAAGAAAAGCGAGCTTTCTCACTCTTCTCCCATTTATGTTTCAGTCTGGAAAGTTTCTGTGACAGATTTGTAAAACACAGATTTGTCAAATTATCCTCCAGAGTGACTGACTCTCCTTTAACATCTATAAAACAGCGCTGCCAGAAAGTTACCAGCAAGAGGAAGTGATCTCTGCCCTGACTTACATCACGTTTCTCTACAGGAGCTGAGATTATATTGTTGCTAAGATTATATTGTTAAAACACTTTACAGTATTTCATTGTTTATATTTCAACTCTTCACTATTATGTTTTTCTTAAACATTTTTCTAAGGTCCACATGTTTGTGACCATTTTTTCTATCATTTTGCTGCTGTAAACACCAGAATTTCCCCATTGTGGGACAATAAAGGGATGTTCTATTCTATTCTATTCAATAAACCAACCTCATAGTCAGTAACAGTAGTTTGTGAAAATTTTATATATCTACATTTATAAATACTGACATTTTTTTTTTTTTTTATCTTCTACAACAAAAAGAAAACCAAGACGTTCTTTATATTTTCTTAGTATTTTTCTCAGGTTCAATAAAATATTTATACTATAATAGATTTATCAAACCAAAACCCACCTCCTCCACTCCATCGGCTCCCTGGGAAGCTGCTGAGCCAATGAGGTATAAAGAGACGTGAACAAGCCCTGATCTCCAGCACCTAGGATGAAGAGACACAAGAAGGCATAAAACTGAGATCCAGAAAAAAGTCACTTAAGAAAAACAACAACAAAAAAATCCGACATAAATAATCTTTTCTTAAAGAAACAATATTTCAAAGATAAAGCTAAAGCAGAGAGTGAGAGGAAAGTTTAAACATCATTTTTTTTAAAGCTGTGATTTGATTTCACACCAAATGATCAATTTAAATAATCAACTATCATTTAGCTTGTTGGTTAATCTGTAAATCGTTTTTTCAATCGTTAATTAGATTTTTATAATGCTGCTTTATAAGAGAATTTGAACTGGTTAAAATTAAAACTATGAGTAGTGATTGGAGAACACATTTACAGAATTTAGAAATAAAGGTTCTTCATTAAATACAAAGTTGTGCGTTTTCCACATTTTTTTATTTTCTACTCCAAACCACCTGTTCTAATGATAAAAAGATAACTAAATTAGTTGATGATTCCTTCAAAGGACTACTGAACATGAACTCTTGAGCAAACCAGGACAGATTTAACAAAAATGAAAACACATATCAGCTGGTGGCAGTAATGCAGTAATGAGCCATTTGCAGATCATCGTTTCAACTATTAAGCTAAAGCAGCCAACAAACGGGAATGTCTCATTCAAATCTAGTAATAAGGAGCTTATTATCATGACTCAAAACAGGCAAACATTTAAAAGAACAGACCCTTGTAATCATTTCTAAATGCCCCACCATCTTTTTAGAATTTCACTGATTAGCTTCTTTTTCTCGCATACTACTAATATGAGATACCGGTAAATTTTTCTCCACTGTGACAATAAATGCTCAAATTAAATCCTTTAGATTTTGACTTTATTCTATTGAAATATATTCACATCTGTCCTTTGTGCTCATTTCAAAAAACATCATTGAAAGTTATATTCTCATCTGCTTTTGATCCCTTCTCACATCAAAATAAGGATTTTAGCTCCAACGGTTAATCATATGGGAAAAAAAAAAAAACGTAATAAATTTTAAATTTAAACACGTTCTTGTTGTCAAACTTTGTGGTAATTTCCAGAATCTGGTTAAGCTTCTGAAAGCGGAGCCAGTCACCACAGTCATCATCATGTTATCACTACAGTTAGCGGTTTGGTGTGCAGCAAAAGAAGCATGTTCATCCATATATGAGATGAAACCCTCAGTGTGTAAAACGATAGCTGACAGCAACAGACTGTAAAAATCTGCTGAGGTTCACCACTTCTGAACATCAATTTAAAGGTTTCCAGACCCCAGGGATTCCCATAAATACCATTGTACAAGCTCCCTATATTCCTTTATTTACTTCGGATGCCGGATAATCCAGTTGCATTCCCAGCGTAAGGAAACCTTCAAAGGAGAGCTTTTTACCAAGATAAGCTTTAAAAAGCTGCCAAAACAAAATGTTGACCAAACAGCTCCGGTTTATAAGGTCCCACAAAACAACCTAAAATTTTGAATTACAACTAAAAAATATCTTAGAAATGAACTTGCTAATTAAAGATATAGTGGGGGGTTTTCTTGAATTTTTGAAAAGACCCGCCCTCTCCACTTAAAGACAAAAAAAAAAAATGCACATGCACAACCATGTACCTGAGAGGGAACGCCTATTAACTTTCTTTAAAAGTTGCCGTTTGCATCTCTCATACAAGCTTACTTTCCCAAAGAAGATTTACAATTTTTCCACTTTTTTTTTTTTTTTTGGACAATCTTGGTATAATTACTGCTATAAGTATAGGGCACTGTGTCAGCAAAAGACATATCTCTAAACTCCAGTTAATAATTTATCGATTACAGAGTTACTAGATGATTATTTCAATAATCGATTAATCCGATTAATTGTTTCAGCCATAATAATATACTTATTATCATCATTAACAAAAACTATAACTTACAGGGTTTGAAAACAGGAGTTGTGACAGGAAGGAAAATAAAATTCCTTAAATTATTAGTATTATTATTATTACTCCTTTAATTTTTAAAGCCGGCAAGAAAAGTTAGCCAGTGTTGACAAAAAATATCATGGCCAATCAGCATAACACTCAATCCTCAACAATACCCACAAAACAAACGCTAAAAGATGTTTTCAACCTTAAAACGTTTAAAGGTTCTCACCCTCTTAAACTTTTTATACTGCATTAAAGACTGTCACCAAATATTTTCAGGTAACAAGGTCTTAAATCTATGATACCGTAATAGTTTGCAAACCGTTTTGTCATCCTTTGCAACATGGATATTCAAAACAGTAATATTGTAATAATATATTTGATCGGTTTGCTTCCACTCAACGATTATGCACAATCCAGTTGGCTTTAAAAATTTAGAAATGCAAGAATTTTAGCTTAAATGTAAAAAGTAAGTGGCTATTTTTGCTACATAAAAGGTTCACCAAGTTTAAACAATGTGTATCAATGAAAGCAGCCAAGCCTCAGGAACACAAAGGTTTCACATACCTCCATTTAAATGCACTCCCTTTTTAATTGCATAGTCATCAAACAAAACACAGCTGGAACAATGCAGATATAAAAGCTCTCAGGTGTTGTAAAATACATACACAAGGCACCAGATGTACCCATTAACAGACTGAATCATGCGACTCAAATCAACAGCACAATTATTTTACATACAGAATAGTTACGTTTGGGCATTTTCTTAAGTTCCCGTTTAGACAGGTGAAAAAAAAAAAAAAAGGCCCCCGTTAGCCTTCACGTTGCTCTAAACAGAACCAGTGTTGCTACAGTTTCAGTGTAATGTACTAAAGGTTCACCCTCCTAAATATAACCCCGGGTTCACCTTTGCTCTCTGCTCACATAAAGGTTTTTTTAAAGTCATGTTTAAGTAAAAGCAGATATTTGAGGTCCTTGTTAAATGATGTCAGTCATTAACTACACTTATCAGTCAGTCAATTTTAACAGTTAAACCATTGCTCTAATAAATCCGTCTTGTCCTAAATGTAAACGTCTTCACTCTTCATAACGACATTCAAAAGTGAGACCAGCTGCTGCCATCACATATCTTCAGCTGTAAAAAGTTAATGGACTGTATTTCTGATGTTTTTATGTTTATACTGACAACTCAGAGAACTTCACGTTATAGCTGCAGTCATCCAAATACAGCTGCATTCATTAGTCGATAAGCATATCAATAGCAATTTGGGGTTAAATGCCTTGCCCAAAGCCCTTTGATATGCGATAGGAACAAGAGGGAATAGAACCCTCAACCTGACCACCAAGAAGACTACTCTTTAAGGCTGATTTATGCTCAGAAACCAGGTTGTCTGCATGTGTGTCACAGTTATCGCAGATATACCCCCTCCCCTTCCACAGACACTCCAGTGCACCTCTCCACAATTGGAGGTGGCAGCAGACAGGAGGCCTCTGATTGGTCAAATCTATCTCTGCTCCACACTATCAAATTTCCTGTTTGGTACCTTACCGGCTTGTTATGTTTGTACGACCGCCATTGAGAAAAACGACTCGTGAAGTTGGACCAGCTAGAAGAGCGAGGTGCGCGAGAACACTGGGACCCTTTTTGCACCTGGATCCCCGCTCTTTTTCGCCCTCATGTCCCTCCCTTGTCAGACAAACTTTCCCCCACTTCCTCACCACCTCTGCCGTATCTAGACCCACAGCTAGATTGTGATTGTCCCTCTTGCATTGTGGCGTGGAATAACATAGCACAGACCACGCTTCAAAACTGGGCATAAATCAAACATATCTGTGACCAGCTCACTGCGACACACTGCTGCGGGAGGATAACCAGCCCTTAAACCCCCAGCCACAGTTACTGCCGGCTAAGTAAGCTTTAACACTAGTCGCTGACTTGGCTTTTAAAGCCAACTGGAAGATTTATGGGAACAACATTTTCTGAAGGTTTTGTAGATGAATGGGAACAAGACAAATGCCACAATTCTAGTTTTCAAAGTACACCTTCAAGACAGCAAGCAGATGTAGCTTTTAGCATACTACTTCAACGAACTGGTCCTATTAAAACTGC
The DNA here is from genome assembly GCF_000732505.1 of Cyprinodon variegatus. NCBI lineage: Eukaryota > Metazoa > Chordata > Actinopteri > Cyprinodontiformes > Cyprinodontidae > Cyprinodon > Cyprinodon variegatus. Next base: position 181,409 of record NW_015151144.1, read on the forward strand.
ATAAGCAGGATTGAGATGTACGCTAGATGAGGATGGTTTCACTACAGTCAGATATACGTTAAGAGAGGACTGACAAAGCATCAGAGGTGAAGTAATTATAGAACACACTATAAGCTCGGCGGCACACCAAGAGAGAGACTGTGATTTGGACAAAGTATCTATCACTATGACGATGAATGATAAGTGTAATAGTCCATATCCTGCAAAAATCAACTTTTTTTTATCAACCTTTTATCTAGGGCTGCAAATAACATTTATTTTACAAATCGATTAATCGGACAAGTTTTTTTTTTGATTAACTGATTTTAATCAGATAACCATAGGTTCCTTAAAGAAAATGTTTTACAAAAGTAAACCAAGTGAAAACTTTTCAGCTTGAGGAGTTCTGGATAGAGCATATTGACTGATCGAACAGTTTTTTTAAATCTTAAATGCAAAATCCTTGAATATTTATTTTTTTTTTTTTTTTACAATTTCAGTATAATTTCCTGCAGCCAAGCGGTTTTTCAAGGTGGGTTGCTCCAACTTAACACTCCAGTCAACGATCAATCGATTACTAAATCAGTTGACGATTATTTCAATAATCAATTAATCACAATTAATCTGGTTAATTGTTTCAGCCATAATTTTATCTGTTATAGTGCCATTTATGCATCACAAATCACACACAAAGTGAGGAATCCTGATAAGTTCTGCTTTCTGATCAGCCGCCCAAACAAAAAACAAAAACAAGAAGGAAAAAAAACACTTAATATCAGCAAAAATTATCGGCTGGCTATCAGTCTAGATTTCTTTTTGATTCAAAGTTTGGATTAAAAGGCTCTTTTAGCAGCTAACCAGCACGGTAGCGAAAATCTGTTTGTTGCCGTTGAGAGCTCTGATTTCGCTCAGCCTTCAGAAGTATCTTAATACGGCGACAGCATGAAATTGGCGGGACCCAGACAGAGACAGACGGCTCCATTTTGAAGCTTATTTCTCTTCTTGGTTGGAAGAAAAATAATACTTCATAACCAATTAATACTTCATCGTGCTAAAGGTAATATTTCATCATATTTACGACCATCAGTGACTTCCAGAGTTATTCTACAAAAGGACTAAGGATTGATTTCAATGATGATTTAGACTGGGAGTCAATATCTGGACATTTCTATTTTTGACTGACTTGTACCCTTGTATCTGTTCCAAAAAAAACAAGAGACATACTTTCATTAAAATCACAAAAAAGACATGTTGAGACTGCAGAGTTTCATGGAGACACTTTGGGAATCAGATTATCCATGAATAGCAAAAAAGAACATTTTCTCATTACCAAAAAACAACAAATCCTTAATAACAAGAAAGAGCATGTCAAAAGATATCATTTTATGTGCAGACAAAGCTTTAAAATTCTTTAAATCTCACTACAATTAAAAAACTTGCATGCATCATGCTCAACACAGCAACAAACTATAAATCACTATACATGCCGACAGAAATTGGCAACATGCTTCTAATTTATATTTGGTGAAAACTTAATGGTCTTTACTGTCTGCCAGTTTGGTACGAGTGGGTGAAATAAGATCCTACCAGTTTCCTTTTAAAAGGTTCTGAAACAATAATCTCCACCTTCAGTCATTAAGGGCAGGAGCCCAGCAACATTTAAATATACTCTGCTTCAACACATCACACTCTAATATTAGCTTATTAGCAGAGCTCTGTAAATCAGATGTGTGCTTATGGAGCAGTTTAGCCATTTGATTCAGATGTGCTGGCCAGAGAACATTTCTAAAGATTGCTGAAAACTGGCCTTTCCAGATTGGACATCACTGCTCTAAAAACATGCTCAAACCTAAACTGAACTATGAAAGCTTATAGAGAATTTAGTAGCCAATAACAAACACAACCCCATAAGGTAAATGCACGTTTAGGATATAAATCTAAGTCAAAGTGTACCTGACTTCAGCTATATGTAGGCAGAAAGCACATCATTTACTTAGAATCAGAAGACGGGTAAATATCCTCTACTGCAACTCTTTATGAGTATTATAAAAGAAATGAAAGATTTACTTTACAATATCTACTTCTAACACAAACCCAACCTGTATAGCCCTGAATGTAACAGATTAACAGGCTAGATCAGCATCCGAGAAAGCTAACCTCACTCTCATACTTTAATTATCCATGACTTGAAGAGGTCTGTATTTGACCAAAAGTAAAATATAAAAATAAGCATAACTAACAGTATATTCCAGACTAACTGTGAGATTTCAATTCTTAGCCAGAACCTTCTTTTAAAAATCAGTCTTGGCATGATAGGCTGGCTAATGGCATCATTGTCGCCTTACCCTTTCGAAAGTTTCACCCTCAAAACCTTTGAGATTTTCTGCCAAACCATTCCTTTCATTCTGACTACTATCTAAGAGGAAGGGAAAGTGAGACCATGAGCAGTTTTCTCTGGTTGTATACGATGTACAGCAGCAGAGCTGAGCTGGCTGAAAAAGGGCCCCTACATCATTAACATTGATGAAATCTGTTCTTGTAAAATAATCACTGATTTAAACATATCTTAGATTAGAACAACCGTCTATCCCATTATGGATATAAACTGATAAACAGCAGATTCACCACTTGAAGAGATAAACCAATTAAGCGGAGAATACATTTTTACAATCGTGGCCTTAAGCCAGGAATAGTTTTTTAAAAGCCTCGGATCTATTCGAGCATTTTTACATTTTTGTTAGAGTCATAAAACTATTTTCATTTGTTAGAATATCTGCGAAGTAGGGCTTCAACTAACGAATTATTTTGCAAATCAATGAATCTGTTGATTATTTTTTTCATTTAATACACAGATACCAAAGGATCGCCTGGTTTAATTTTGGAAATTAAACCAGGTGAAACTAAAACTTTTCCACTAGTAGAGTTCTGGATTAATGGACAAAAAAGTTTTTTATAACTTAAATGCTAAATCTTTATCTATTCTTTCTACAGTTTTGGTAAAATTGCTGCTATAAGTGGGTCACTCTGTCAGCTAAATACATGTTTTAGCGTCTATATACTCCAGCTAATGATTAATTGATTACTTCATTAGTTGACAATTATTTCAGCAATCGAGTAATATTGATTAATTTAATTTATTTTTATTTCAGCCCTAGTGCAAACCACAGCAAAAAAGGGGCGTTCATCTCCCACACTGCAACTATCCTCTAAAATGGTTTCTGCGTGTCAGCCCTGTACGGGCTCGTGTGCGTTTGTGTACGAGTTTAGTCCCCTGATTGCGCGAACCCCTTTTTGCCTCTTTTGACAGCTCAGGACGTCGATGCGCAGCCCTACCAGGGCAACGCAGTGGGACCTAATAAGTAAGAAATCAGACTGTCAACCAATCTAATGTTCATCTGGTTGGTAGTGGTCAACCCCAAAGTGGAAACAAACCTGTTATGGCCCCACACACTTAATTCCCTCATCCATCATTCTTGCTAACTCTGGTCCCTGCTATTGCATCCATGTTATGTTGTTGAACAAGGAGCACAGCTGTGGATTTTAGCATGATAAATTAATGTGTTTACTGAAAATATGGCACCACTGAGTTTTATTTTGCACTTTACTAGATTAGCATTAGATTACGAAAAGAAGGCAGTGATGGGCTGAGCCAGATAAACATCTTTCACAATGAAACCCCAAAGAGGGAAATTTCATCTCCTTTGGTTTTCAAATGCTTGGATCCCAGTTACAATAAAATCCCAGTTTATCACACTTCAAAATGGATCCAGACTAAGTTTTTCTTAATTTGTACACATATTTCAAATGAATGGGTAGAACAAAATTACTGTATCACTTGACACTGTTGCAATAGAGGGTTAGAAATTATCCCATTTGGAAGTTCTGTAATGTATTCTAGAGTTAATTCCAGTCTTGCTTAATTTAGAAACATGTACATTTGTTTAGTTATTTGCCAACTATGGACACCAGTTCCTCTTCGAAAAGGCAGAAGAAGAGTCCAGGTGAGAGTTGTTTTACAGTTTTACATTATCATATGTCATATAACATTGGGTAATAGTAGTTTGCTCTGGTCTATGTATAAATGCAGCACAAACAGGGAGAGACAGCACCTTCATTATAATGACATTTTTGCGGGCTAAGCCCATGGTGATGAAAATGTCTAGGTCCCCCTGTTCCTCAGTAAGGTCTAGAAGCACAAGATCTATATCCAGCCATTCAGCAAAGATACTGCTACATGGCTCTACATCTTATTTTGGCATGTGATAATTAGACAATTAGATAAAATTAACAAGACAAGGAAAAAAAATGTAAAAAGCTAATTGAAAAGCTGGAAATTAAAGTTAAAAAGTTAATAAGCCTGGTTAACAATTATATTAAGGTTTATAAGCCAAAAAATGTAAATGCCAGTATCAGCATGAATGCCTCTAAGGTTATGTTGTACCAAAAATAATGTGTTTCTGTCACTATGACAGTTTTTCATGAATTACTTATAGAAGAACTTTTGTTATTTATTCTTAATATATTCCGGCAAGTTGGCGTTTCTTGTTATTACATTGACATTCATTTTTGCCATCAAAATATCCATATTTTTTAATGTTACAAAGGTAATAAGGTCCTGTCCTGGATTCTAATAACACTATTGGCTTCACTGAATTCAATTCAGTTCAGTTTATTTATGTAGCGCCAATTCACAACACACATTATCGCAAGGCACTTTACAGTTCAACCAGATCATCCAGTCAAATTGATTCAAAATTTTCTATCTAAAGAACACCAGTTGATTGCGTTGACTCATTGACTCAAATGCAACCCCTCACACTAAGCATGCCTGTAGCGACAGTGGAGAGGAAAAACTCCCTTTTAACAGGAAGAAACCTCCAGCAGAACCAGGCTCAGTGTGAGCGGCCATCTGCTGAGACCGACTAGGGTTCAAGGAGACAGAAGCAGAGATACAAAAAGCAGCTGTAAAAGGCGGCCCCGTCCAGGAAACACACAGCCAGGCAGACTAGCTCCGAGCCAGCTCCCATGTCAGAGAAACAGGACCACACTGGAAAACAGGCCGATCTCCAGCATCTATAAACAAGGGTGTTGATGGCAGCAGCACAGCTGATATTTCTCTCCAAGTGAGTGCCCTATAATGGGTTAAACACTGACAAGTCCATAACCAGAAGATAATAAAAATAAAAAAAAGTACACAAAACTAAATGCTTTTGAATGCATTTATAGCAATGATAAAGGCAAATGGCCAAATTATCTGACTTAACTATTAAAGCAGATTTAGGACACAAAGAGCTGTTTAGCCAGGATCACCAAGTGTTTGCTTGAAAACATGTAGAACTGTGCTTTCTAAATGTCCTAATCTGCTCCCAATTCATAATCCCTATTGACGTTGACTTTGGATTTTCTTAGTCAGATTTCCTTTATTTCTGTGCACTCTTGCGCCTGGCTGCTAAAAATGGAGCAATCTGCGGTGAGAGAGATGCAGCTGGCATTCCCTCCTAAAATAACCTCCCTAACAAGCTTCCAGCAGACACCCGGGGATTTATGAATGGTAACCTGGCCTCAAACATGGTCTTCCTGTTGCTTAGAGAGAAAACAGTCGCAGGATAGCAGTCAACAGGACGCAATCCTTCCCAAACCCGCAGCAAACAGACGTGACGTTCTACAGTTGACTCGGCCTGATAAAACAGAGAAGCTCCAATGTACTAAGAAATGCTGTATTCTATGGCGAAAATGTATTGACAATCGCCAAATTAGCATCTGGCGGTTGTATTACAATAACACCGGTAGAAGCGAAGTCGCCACATAGGCTAGCAGCGTCTCCAGGCTGAGGGTGACAGCCAGCTCAGCTAAAAAGGAGCTAATGACTGTAGCTAGCAGGCTAACTGTCAAGAGAAGCAAAAGTGAAGCTAACCGTCCCATTTTTCAGTCACTTACATGTTACTATCGGCTTGTTTTCCATGGTATAGATGACTGGCTTTTCCTCTTGACTCTCCATATGTTTCAGCGGTAGTACCCCATGAAAATAACATCCAAGCGGGGCTTTATTATTAGGAAGTGCTTCTCTGAGTAGCTCAGTGGAATCGGTGGGGCCTGCGTCCCCACTGCGCCTCCCGGAAGTACGTAAGCGCTGCGTCATTAAAGGGCCAGTCTGTCATTTTTTTTTAGCAGCGTAAACAAACGAGGGAACTATTTAAAAAAGGCCAAGGACCCCCAAAATGATGGGGACCCCTTAATTATATATATTGTATGAAATTGTGTTATATGAAACTGGTCCTATAGTCACTTACAGATGGAGTCCTGGGATTATTAAAGTATTTCTGATCCTGATTCCTCATAGATGGGACAGGTGTTGTGAATGAAACGGTGACCAGCTTGAAAGAGCTCCTGTGTTGCTGAATGTGTGCATTGGTGACTGAAATAAATCTTCTGCCTCCATTTATCTGTTTACTACAGTGTGTTGAATTCATGTTAATGTGGATTTAAAGGAATTTCATTCAGGGGCAGAGCTAGATGGGGGGCCAGAGGTGGCCATGGCCACCCTTAGCCAATCATTGTCCACCCCTGTGGCCACCCCAATAATTTTTTTTCGCCCTCTAATGCTACGTTCACACCAAAAGCAGCAAAGGCAGCAAAAACCCACACGCTGCTTCATTTTTAATGATTGTACAAGTTTAATTCTGACACGCGCGATATTAAAGTAGGTCTACCCTATCCTTTGCCTGTAACAATGGCAGCTATATCTGCTGTGATCAGTAGGTATAAAGTAGTTTTAATATGTTTTTAAGTGAGAAAGTCCACCTGAAAGCATCATCTGTGCAGTCAGTTCATCCAGATTACCATTTTGCATTCAAATATTATTTCCCTGTTGGAGCCGCTCAGACCCCTACGTACCGGCGCTTTCAGTAGAATTCCCATTCAACAGCAGCCTCTGACCCGGTCACCTCTTTGCCATGGCGGCTGGAAAGCGTTTTTCATGTACATAATCCAAACTTGCAGGCACCAGGATAATAAAAGTGAACATGTTTTGCCGACAGATTTTGGCATTTTAAGTTAATTTAGGTGTTAATAAACTGCTTCAGAGGAGTGATCATAGTGATCTGTATCATCAGCGATGTGTCTGTCTCCCTGCCAGTTCCCAGATCAGCTTCTCTGATTGGTTGATGCGGCACATCGAGCAGTAAAAGTTACATTTTTCCAACTCAAGCAGCAGCACGTTTGCGGCGCGTCGCACGCGTCAGATGCTCAGACGCACTGCGCTTGCTTTTGCTGCGCCTTGAACCATTGACTTTGCATGTAAACTAGCTGCTCCTGCTGCCTTTGCTGCTTTTGGTGTGAACGTAGCATAATACAGATGGTGGCAGCAGTAATACTCTCAGGGGGAATGTTCAGTCTAAATTTTTCATATATTAAGAATTACTCAACAGCTAATATGCTGTGGTTAATTATGCACATCAAAATACTAACATTAAAGTTGATATATACAGAATTCATGCTCACTTCAGAACTACGTTTGGTGTTATATGGGGTAAAGAGAAAATTCTCTGCAAGTAATCTAGGAGTCTTCAGTGAAATCATAGATAAATAACTAATTTAATAATAACTTAAAAATCTATTTAATGTAGATATTAGTCCCAGTATATTAATTTTATGCAGAACAACTTCTGAAGTAGAAGTAGTAAATAATGAAAATGGGAAAGATGTTCGCCCCAGAAAATTTGTCCACTACTTTTTATTTAGAGAGCATGAATGTTTAAATATATTTAATATATTTGATAGTAAAAGCTGCAGGAAAGTATAGTTTGCCTTTATTTAGAAAACATGGATGTTGTGCTCGTTGCTGTTGGAACAGTGTAGATTGACCATGAGGTTCTGACGCCTATCCGCTTTCAGCCATCCCTCAATCTACATTAGTTTTTGACCTGCCACCCCTATTCAAATTTTTTTGATTTAAATTAGCGGAAAAAAATGCAGGGGGTAATAAAAAAAAAAGTCTAATTAACCAAAACTTTTGCAACCCCCATGCTGTACCTCTATGGACCCCCTAGGGCTCATGGACCGCATGTTTAAGACCTACAATTTAAAATATGACATTATATAAAAGAATAAGATCATAATTGGCTTTGTATGATATTCAACATAATCTTTTCCATGTGTAAGTTTTAATAAAAACGAACTTGGAATTGTAGAATCAACAGTATTCCAAAACATAAGGTGGTATGAAATAAAACCAAACTATGACATTAAATAACTACATTTCAGAAAAGCATTTGGGTTTCATTTTATTCAATTATCTCTATATAAACCAGAATTCCCAAGTTATTAATACTTAAAATGATTAAAGTATTTATGAAATAAATAAAAAACATTTTTTATTTTATTTTACCTTTATTTTACCAGGAAGTCCCTTGAGATAAAAGCTCTTTCTCGAGGGAGACCTGGCCAAGAGGCAGCAGTACAGTAAGACATATAAGAACACAGGACAACATACAAGCTCAGCTACATCCTACATTACAGGTAGGATGCAGCGACACAAACTGATTTAAAATGTAGCACAGTATTTAGAAATATATTATTTCATTTTTGCTCTAATCAAATAAGATTTAAATAGTATAGATTTCTTTAGATTTTGAAACTCAAAAACAAGATTGAAGAAAGTGCACATCATAAACAGTGTGGTAGCTGGTTTAATTAAGTTTCAGTTCTTTTGTACCAGTTTTTTTTATCTTTGGAAATGCAAACAATCATTGGTAACATCAATAAAGATTAAATGTAAAGTTTGAAAAATTAGTATAGATTAAATTGCATAACACATAAAGAAATAGAATAGTGTAAATATCTGCAACAGGGTAAGTAAACATGTGAGAAACTGAACATCTGTAAGGTTACATTAACTACACCCTGACATGCTGCCATCCAGGGAAAATAGATATATTACAACATTGTTTTGAAGGAAATCAGAAAATATACACTCCACCCATCCTTTCTTCCCCAGTCCATCGCAGGGCAACACAAAGACAAACAGTATGATTCACATTCACCATTCACACTCACACCTAAGGAGAATTTAGAGAAGCCAATTAAACCTAACAGTGATGTTTTTGGATTGTTGAAAGCCGGAGTACCCTGAGAGAACCTATGCATGCACAGGGAAAACCTGCAAACTCCATGCAAAAAAGACACCGGGCCGGAAATCGAACCCGGAACCTTCTTGCTACAAGGCAGCAATGCTACCCACTGTGCAGCTTAAATATTCACTCCATACAAATAAACTTTCTTGACCCTTAATGGGAAAACATACTTTCAGAAAAAAAGTGCCATCTATACAGCTCTTAGCAAATGTCTGGTTTGGTTCATTTTGTTTACCATTAATCTGAATCCTTCTTGTCTTTTCCATCTGAGTCTTCTTTGGTCTTTCTTCTTCTCCCTAATAGTTCTCCATCTCTGGATTGGTTGTCATCCCTTGGTTCGGTCTCGGCTCCATCACCTTTACCGGGTCTTTCATCTCCTTTTCCCAAGATTTTCTCTTTATCATGTATGTTGTCTATCAGATTGTCTGGCTCCTTCAGATCAAATTTGTTTCCCTCTACTACTCGTTCTGTTTCATCCTTAGTACTTTTAGTGCTCTCACCATCTCCTTCTTTGGTCACATCACCATCATCGCCAGCTCCCTCTTTTTCCCCATTTTCTTCTGCATCCCCCTCCTCCTCTCCCTCTGCTTCCTCCCGCTCCCAGTCTGCTTCTCCTCCAACACCCTCTTCTCTTCCCATGGCTTCCTCTCCTCCTTGTCCATCATGTGGCAGGTGAGTTTCCAGCAGAGCCACCTGCAGCTCCAGCTGCTCCACTCTGGCCTGCATCTTTTTGTTGCTTGACTCTAACTCCATCATGAGGCGTGCTAGTTTGGTCTGCAGATCTTCTAGAGTCCTCTCTAGCCTTTTAATCTTTGCTTCAATCTTCTCAGCTTCCACCTCCTCTACCTCTGCCCTTTCCTCCAACATGCCCATCTTGACAAGGATCTGCCGGCCTTTCTCCTCTAGGTGACGTTTGGCTGCAGGAAACTCAGACAGCACATCAGTGAGGTCCTCTTTGGACAAGCTGAACAGGTCAGAATGGCCGATGCTTTTGATGTTGGCAGTGCGGCGGTTTCCTGACTTGTTGCCTTGAATTAAAAAAAGTTAGATTTCCTTAAAACAAGACAAGGATTTAATATTTCAAATAACATTTTCCTGCAAGTTAACACAAAATCCATAATTTTATTTTGTCCTGATATCAACACCTGCAGGTATTGAAATACACCTTTAGTAATCAAGTTTATTCCTCTGAAATGCCTGCAACATCTGTTTGTGTTTTGTTCCTCTCTTTTTAGATCCTATAGATGCCTTTAAATTTTACTCTTGCCTATAAATTAAAAAGAAAGTGTTGTTGGTGGTATTATAATGTGCCTTGTTGCAGAAAACTGACTTAGCTTTAAACCACAGTGTTTATTTTCGAAATTACATCCTGCATCTCATTAGACAAAACCTTCTGTTTCATGACCCTTTAGCACCATCTGCTGGTCAATGTTGGTATCACACCCAGTTTCTGAGTTTATTTAAAGCAGTCTCATTTATGTAGCTATATATATATATATATATATATATATATATATATCTTGCCATTTTGCTTTAAAGGCACATTTAAATTTTTTGTGTGATTGTATGTTTACTATGCATTTGTTTAGTCCACAGAAAAGGAAAATATGATTCCTTTGAACACATTCATTTGTTTATTAATCATCATGACAGAGTCAGCAGTTTTTTTTCCCTACCTTTGATATTAAGGATACTAATTTCTCCAAAGAAGTTCCCTGCACCCAGCACTGCATATTCTGTAACCCCATCATCTGCTACGACTGCAAGCTTCCCCTCTTTGATGATATACATCTCATGGCCGACATCTCCCTTCCTGCAAACATATTCGCCGGGGCTGAACACCTGCAAGATAAGAACCACAAGATAAGTTCTTTAAGGAACAACACCATGTTAACAGAATAATAAATTGCATTAGTTCAAGTGTATTTTACACAGGGAAAAATAACTGCACTGTAATTGGTTTAGTTCAAATGAACCCAAATTAAAGGAGAAAAAGATAATAAAAACGAAAATAATTGGAAATGGATCAATGAGCCAACTTACAATGTCTGAACATTTTATGTTTTGATTTAACTATAAATAACAGCACTTAGAACATGTAATGCTTGTATATTTCAACAGCAATCTTTGTCCTTACTTGAAAATCCCAAAATATGCACCAAGGCAATAGTTTTGTTTAAGCTCTAAAATATTTTCATGATGATTAATAACTTACCATGTAAAAAAAAGCACATTGCTCCCTGCCAAATGTACTAAATGTAGTCGAATGTACTGAATTTAGTTAAATCTGATTTATTTGTTGTACAAAATAAAGAAGCTGCCTTTTGTTCCATCACTAATTATTAGCTTATCAAGGCAGTGTTATTAAGGTATACTAGATAGATTTCACTATTGTTTTAAAACATAGACTAAATGATTACAGATTTTGCATTTTATACTAACATACATTTTATTATCTTATATTAATATTTAGAACTTTTAGGATTACTGGCTGTAAAAATAAACACTTGAAATTTCCAAAAAGCCAAAACCTGTTGACCCAGAGGTGGTTCTAGACCAAAATTTACGAGGGGGACCAGAGCAGGGTGGGATCTGTGTTTTTTCATAAGGACACAATACAAAGGGGGAAAAAAAAATCATAATTAAACATATTAATGAACCATTTCCAGCTCTGAAAGCAGCAGATGAACATTGTCATCATGCCTCAATAAGACTGAAACTAAAAGTGCAACAACCTAATGTTTTAATCCTTGTTGAAATACAACTGTACTAATTGAATTAATTAGTCAAAGGGATCTATCAATTGCATTTTTTCTTTTTTTTGCCAACACATATTATAATTTATTTCTTCTAAATTTATTTAGCATTATGTTTTTAGTACAGGGGCCAAAAGGGCCAACTGTACCATTAGCTCATTTATGCATGCGCAACCTGATGTACATCCTGGTTGCCTTTGATTTTATTTTGTAAATTAAACCATAGTTACATTGCCGTAATAAACTATAATGTGTTAAAGGTTAATAAAGTATTTATTGAGAAAACAAATGCCTTAAAATCCATTCTGTTTAATCACGCGTCTGTGCACGATCTGTACTGGAAATGGAATCCTACGCTACTTCCAGGAGCTAACTTTTTTGGCTTTGGATTTAAACATTCATCTACTCTTTTTGAGTTTTGTGTTTTCCTTTCATGTAAACATCATGGTATATAGTGCGTAATCTAAATAAAGAAACAACTAAAATGCAGATAATCATATTTTGCCGGTCTGCTCTGAGCATGTCCGATAATGAGGTCAGACAAGCAGTTTAACGGAGAAAATATAAAAAGAAACAAAAATGTCTCAAAAAGTTAATAAAATATTGTTTAAAGATGTTTATTGGAATTTTTTAGGGAGATAAGGATAGAAAAAACTAATTTTAGTAGCATAATTATATTATTTAACCCGGATGTATATCTGGTTGCGCATGTGCAAATGAGCCGATGGTACGAATGGTGCTTCTGGGACGAATCGGATGCTGCAAGAGAGCAGATCTTATAGATGCTCCATAATATTTGCTCGTTTCTGTCTGTTCAGTAAAAACAAAACAGCCAAAGATTCATGTGGCCATGTAGATAATTATATGTAGATATCAGTGGATTTCTGCATGTAAACCTCAGCCCCCCTGACCTGAGGTGTGAGCTTCAGAACCAGCTCCTCCAGCAGACTTTTCTCACAGTTCTGGAAAATTGTAACTTTGGAAAGTGTTGGAAGGTGGACGCTGACAGCGATATCGGTTCTCATGTGTAACGGAAGCTGCTGCAAGATTTCATTCTCCCGCATGATCTTCTTGTTGATGTGAAGATGCTGATACCAGTTGTCGATGCGTTGTCGAAGCTCCTTGCTAATGTGGTGGCTACGCAGGTATGCTTTTACCTGAAAGGAAAATACGTTATCGAAGATATTAGAGCGCTACTTTCAGATGTATTGATTATTTGGAAAAAAAACAAAAACATCTTTTTATCTCATGGAACTCACCAATTCATGGTTGGGGAAAAATACATTATCTCTGTCCCTTAAGCTTGTGATGACGTTCCCAACATTACCGACGATTGATGCGAACACCAGCACAGCAATGAGGAGGTCTGCAATCATAAATAAGTACTCCTCCTCCCTGCTTGGCAGAGGGGTGTCTCCTACAGTGGTGAAAATCTGGGCTGAGAACCAGAAGCAGTACAAGTACTGGCGCCGCATGGAGGCAAACCTCGGCTCAGTGATGTTGGGGTAAACCCAGTGATCGCTTCCAAAGCCGATGTAACTGGATAGTGCGAAGTAGAGGCAGGCGTTCCAGTGGATCAGCACAAAGATGTAGATCATCAGCTTTGTGATGCGGAAAGTATTCGGGTAGGAGGTTCTGGTCTCCATGCGGTCTAAAGCCTCGCTGAGTCGTGGAATATGAAGGAGGCGGTTGACCCTCACTAAGGGAGTTTCAATACCAACGGCAAAGTAGAGGAAGTCAGTTGGCAGCAGAGAAACTAAATCAAACAGAAAGCGTTTAGAGTGCAGGTAGCGTTTCCTCAAACGAGTCAGGTCCTTGATGAGGATTCCTTGGTCTAAGAAACCTACAGAGTGAAAAGGAAGTTTGTCAGGAAAGATGAAATCATCACATTAGCCAGTTTTTAATTATATAAGTCTCAAATGCACAACCACTGATTGATTTTAAAAGAGGCTTGAAGACTTTTTTATTTAAGCAAGCCTATTCTGCCTCCACTTGATTTTTATGGTTGATTTTTATCTTTGATTTTATTTGCACTGTGTAGCACTTTGAGATTTTTGTTAATGAAAAGTGCGGTACAAATTGGATTGATTATTATTATTATTATGTTTTTTTTTTCTTAAGATTAGACAAGCACAACCCATCAATTAGGGAGTGCTGGCCTGGTGGTCAGAGCAGTGCGCTTGTGCTCTGAGAAACTTGCAAATACCCAGTTAGATCCCCACAGCCTGCACACTGGGTCCCTGAGCAAGACCCTTAACCCCACACTGCTCTCCGGGTGCTGCAAATGGCACAGTACAAAAAATGTAAATCTTAATAAGTAATTTTTTCTTAAAATAAGTGCATTTTGTCTGGAATTGAGGAGGTAAGTGAGACACTTTACAGATGGAACAAGACAATTTACATTTAAAATAAGAAAAAAAACAATTGCATTGTCTTATTTCAAGTGCATATTATCTAATTATCTTATTTTAAGAGTAAAAATATTCATTTCATTGGCAGATCATCTTGTTTACCTACTAAAATTAAGGGTAAATACACTTAATTTAAGAAATCTTTACTTATTTCTAGATCGTTTTTGCGGTGTAGCCCACTGCTCCCAACAGGGATGGGTTAAATGCAGAGCTAAATGTCTTCAGTGTGAGATCAATAAAATTCAATTATTATTATTATTATTAAAACTTTATAACATTAGCCTGTTAGCTGCATTATCATTCCTTAATTAGATCTGCTTTTACTCACTAAGTTTATGTACCCATGTTATTAGGCTACAGCTAGACAAAAACATTAACTCATTTAAGCCACACTGTGAAAGGATTTTGTAAACTATGTTGTAAATGTAATCACAAATTGGTCCTTTAGTACTTTTCTAACTTGAGAACAAAACAACAAGTTTGATTCACAGGATTGAAGGGGAGTTCTGGAAAAAAAAAAAAAAAAGTTAAACGTTTTAAAGAATCAATAGTATGTTTAAGAGGTTTACAATTTAATTGCTCACATCTGTGTCTGAGAAGTCCTGAGACTGCAAATATTTGTGGTTTTTAGAACATGTTTCTTGGGCAACACGGCTTGTTTCACATTTTCTTCATTTTTTACTTCAATAGTGCAGCCAGTAAATAAAAAAAAAACTAGTCATGAATAAATTATTCACATTATTGTTCTTTTTGTTTAATATGAATCCCCAGGGGCTGCACAATGGGTAGTACTGCTGCCTTGCAGCAAGAAGGTTCCGGGTTCGATTCCATTAGCGTTAATCTACACTAATCACTCCAATCAAACGAGCAAATCAGGATTGTTCTAAATAAATCACACAACACAGAGTAGATTTCAGAAACAACAACAACAAAAAATTATGTTTCTACATAATAATACACATTGAATGGGCTGAACAGGTATTATGTGTAATCACATGGGAGACTCCAATGTGGCTGCAAGGCACATAGCTTTTCATTCACCCCATAAAACACAATAGTTAGTTTGAAAATATAATTAACTTTACTGCATTGATGTGAATAATAAATTAATGTATTTTTCTAGTGATTTTATAGTTAAAATACTAACGATTAAAATGTCAGATAAGTTAGGACACTCCATTTAAGAATGACTGCTGCCCTCCTGTTTTTAAGAAAGGAACTGCTGATTCTGAATGTGGTAAATTAGCCCCACAAGGAAAAAACTAATTATATACAGGTAAAAGCCAGTAAATTAGAATATTTTTAAAAAACTTGATTTATTTCAGTAATTGCATTCAAAAGGTGTAACTTGTACATTATATTTATTCATTGCACACAGACTGATGCATTCAAATGTTTATTTCATTTAATTTTGATGATTTGAAGTGGCAACAACTGAAAAAAGGTGGATGAGGACAAAAAAAACAAATCTAGAGTTTACCATTTAGAGCTGTTTTTTTTTCCAGTATATTCTTTTATTTTAAGGCTTTTTATACATCTTAACCTGAAATCCTTTAACAGACAAAAAAATTCTCATTCATTAAATGTTTAATAAAATCTGGCATTAATCAACCCTTACAATAGTTCTATTTTTATCATATTTTTAAATTGCATTTTAAATCTCTTTTTTTTTTATTTCTATTTAGAGATTAATTGGGCTTAGAAAATGTTTTATTGTTTTAACTGAAGATTAATTAATAAAAAATGACTGTATCTGGCATTTTGGCTAAGCTCACTTCCTAAAACCGAACCATTTGATACCTAAAAAGGAAATATGAGAAATACAAGACCTCAAATCTTTAAACGATGTTTTATAGCAACAAAAATTAAAGTATAAATTATAGATTTATTGCATCTAGATACTCTGTTGATTTATTATGGTGCTTTTTTTTGTTGCATGTTAAATGTTTGTTTACATTTGACTTTGGAGACTGAGTAATAATCAGATCGGAGGAAGTGTGTTTACCAGTATGAAGAGTGATGGCCATATCAGCAGCATACATCAGGTCTGACAGATAGTCCAATGTGAGCCACACAGGGAGGTAGTTCAGCCCAATCGATGTGAAGCAGGTCCTGATAAAATAACAACCAGCAGTCCTTAGCATCAAATGATATCTGTTTACTACAAATCGTTGTGTTATGAATTTTTGATGTGCCTTTCATTGCCATTATTTACCTTAAAATGATTATTACCCAGTTGTAAACAATGGGCACAATCATCACCTGTAACCAGACGTAATAAAAGGTCTCTGCAGGATCAACAGTCCACTCTCTCCAACTAAGAGGGAAACAATAAAGGAATAACAAACAGGAAAAATTACTTTTGATTCTTATCTAATTTCATTAAGTCTTGAGTAATAGTTTGATCAAATACATCCTAAATATAACGTGACTTGCAAATGTTCTTCTACCTTCTGGCCTTTTTTTTTCATATTAACTGTAAAACTGTCATGTATTAATTTAGGATTTGATGTGAACGTATGATTCCGATGAAGAGGAGAAGCCATTACATTTCCTGAATGCCAAATTTGGGGGGGAAAAAAACAATGCTTTTGCCTTTTCAAGTCAATTTACATTATAGATAGATATTACCTTACCACAATTTGATCCAAAATAGGAAATAGTATGACAGAAGTCTAAATGCACTAATACATGGCTGATGACCTAAACGGACATGCAAGACAAAGCGACTATTAAACAAGGAAACAACAAAGAAGGCCATAGTAACCGTGGAGGAGCTACAGTGATCTACATCTCAGATGGGAGAACTTTCAGCAGGGGTGAAACAAATCTGGCTTTGATATTAGGGTGGCATAAAAGAAGGCCAAAAGAATTCCTGTTAAAGGTTTCCACAAGCCTTGTGAAGGACCGATGTGGAAAATGAACTTTAGTCAGATACAACCAAAGTTAAACATTTTGGTGATTATATAAGATTTTTGGGTCTCATGCAATAATATTTCTTTTGAACAAATCCCTTCTTTAATCCTTCATATGAGTAATTTAAGAAACATATTCACATTTTTTTGTCATGATCTTGCTGCTGATTGAATGGCTTAATGGTTCATTCCATTCACCTATCTAGCTACGCCCAGTCTCTCATCACCTGTCTCACCTGCTCCAGTCTCTATTTAACCTGCCTGCTCCAAGTCAGTGCAAGATTATTCAAGCCTTTGGTGAGAGCTCTCCAGCATACCTAACTGTGTTCTGATATTCCTGCTCCGTGTAGCCCTAAGACTGACTTCCCATTCTGATCTGTTTGCCTGACCTGTCTTCAGACTCCTCCTGAATTCTGCCTGTTGACTAAACTTGGACTTGCTTCCTGACGCCGACCTGGATTTCCCTCGGTGCCTCTTCGGATCTCTGATCTTTTGACCTGGACTTCTATGAACCTCTTTGACACTTTGGCTTTGGCTTCTCCCTCCGGATAATCCTGCCTTCCTTTGTCTGCTTGGGTCTGTTCGTCATGCAGTTCTGCAGTTTTGAAGCTTCAACGTCTATGAATCTCTTGGGAGCTTTCACCACTTCCGCTGCACACAGACTAAACTTTAAGACTAAAGTTTCCTGCCTTAGACGTCCCTTTAGTTACTGCAGATCTTTGTTTTATAAAAAATGCTTTTGACAAACCAGTCTGTCTGTCTGCTTTGAATTCTGGGTCCTCTGTTCTGAGCCCTGACATTTTTCTCTTATTCCTAATCTTCTCTCAGGTACAAGCACATTTTACAATGCTCCAGACTTGATGTAAGAGTCTTGTGCAATCAGTCAGCTGTTATCCAAACCTAGTTTGTTACTAAATGATAAAATTTGTTGTTACTTAGAATCAATTGTCCATTTTCAGGTTGCATCATTATATATTATGCAACTCTGAAATTACAAATATAATTTTTATTTACTGATGACAGAACTATCGGTCACTACACCTGCAGCTGGTATCTTGGTATCCAGGAGAAACTGGTTTAATTTGTTGTCATTTCGTGAAAATAATAGCTCTATGCATCAAACTACTATTGAAATAACATCAGGAACAGAAAATGGACAGAAATTTCAGCAAAATTCCTCTAGCAATGAGACTTGCCTTCATTAAACTTAATGGCAGCTCCTCGGTTTTGCAGATTTCCATTTCTTAAGAATGTGCGCTTATTTACACACAGGTAAACAGCATCAAATTTACAATCATTTACTGAAGTTAAGAATGTTTGTTGAATATGACGTGTCACATTCATAAAAGCCCACAGAAGGAGAACAAGTAAGAGAAAGTTACAAGAATACGGAAATGTTTTTTGCATGAGACCCATTGTGTCTTAAGAAACGCAACATATCACCCAGTAAGCGCCATCCACAAGGTGATGGCAGCATCATGCTGTGGGGTCGCTTTCCTTCATTTCAGACAGAGACAATTGTGAGTTGAAGAGAAGATAAATTACACTAATTAAAAAAAACAGCATACAAATATTATCCATGTGTTAGAATGCTCTAGTCAAAGTTCTTATTTTTTAATTTGTGGCAGGATTTAAAAACAGTTTCTGGCAGATGCCCTTCATCTACAGAAAAACACTTTAGTTATTTTTGCAAAGAAGTAGAAAAAAAACAGTTACTAGATGCTTGAAGCTGTTTGGGACATGGACTGAATGATAAAGCTAAAACTTATGTCATGACATATTTCTTAATTTAAATCAACACAGTATAACTTTAATACTTATATAAACAAAATAAAAGCCTTAGGAAGACAGCCAAGAATGCCCACAACACAATCTTGTAAAAATGTATAACATTTTTCTGCCATTTTATAAAACTTCTCAAATAAAACATTTTAGAAATACTGGCTTCAAAAAATAAAAGAATAATCTGCAGTAATAAGCTGCAATATAGATTTAAATATCGGACATGTCAGTTTAAAGTTGTTGAATAGATTTCTTTTGCAATATCTCCATTGAAGTATTGTTCAGCTCTAGTTAGGAAATATCCCAAAAAGTTATTTCTGTATTTGCAGTGATGTGGTAGTAATAGAATTATTACAACTCGTACTCGTTACAGTACCAGGGGAAATGGGCGCCGGCGCTCTGGAACGCTTTCCTTGCACTTACTTGATTCTGTTGATGTTTTTAAGAGTGAACTGTTTAAGAAGGCATTTAATTGTTGTTTTGTGACCGTAAATGTATTTTATTTTAATTTTTATTTTGTGAAGCACTTTGTGACCTCTATGTCTGTGAAAGGTGCTATATAAATAAACATTACTTACTTACCACAAGTAGATTCCCTTCAAATCTTTCACTGTAAAGGTTTTTAAAAAATGCTATAATTTTACTATTACTTCACTTTTAAATTAGAAATATCATATACAATTCTAACAGAATCTATTGAGCTTTGTAGTTGAAACAATAGTTGAAAGGGTTAAAAAGGTTGACCTCGCCTTGTATTTCTGATTTTTTTGTAAATGTGACAAATAACAACAATATGCCAAATTAAAAGACAGTTTATTTACGTTGTTTTTATTACAATAAAGCAACTTGAACCCGGAAAAACTATTAATACGGTTTATTTCCTATTCACTTATGTTATCAAAAACATAGTTTAATGTCAAAAAGATTTTTGAGAAAGGTAGATAATGACTTCCTTCCTTCAAAAGAGATAAAACCAGAGTATATGCACTTAAATGAAGTCACAGCCTCCTCATGCTTTTGTTGAGTTGCTAAAATCCTGCATCAGATGAGAAACTTTCATTTGCAATAATTCTTTTTGCTGAGTAACATTATCAATCACTCACTTGAATTCAAACCTCATGTTCCAAAATGACCTCTTTTTCTCGCCATCCTTGCCTCCATCTTCGCCTTCCTCGTTCATTTTTTGTCCATGATGCCACCTGAGCAGCCTTCGCCATCGGTTTGTCCTGACTCTAACGTTACCTAGATGATCCATTCTTAGAGGTATTTTCTATCTTTGCTTCAAACCCGGGCACTTGGCGTCGGACAGACCTGATAACAAATGTGCTCTACCTGAGCAGTGCCTAGTGATGCTGGTCTCTATGGAAGGAAACAACAACAGATGTCATAGATACCCAGGGAATTCTTGCCTCCCCATAGAAAAACAAGGAGGTCTTTATCGCTTCTTTTTGAGCTACTAAAACACAACAAATGCTGAGAGAGACAAAGCCATGTAATAGGAAATGACCATCCTAAAACATGCTGATGAAGCAACCACCCACAGGTCAAGGTAATAACACATTGCATTTTCTCCTCAAAATTAATATATTAAAAGCAGGAAAAGCTAAAGTATGCAGATTAGAAAAAAAGTTTAATAAAGGTTAAGTAATGATGTCTGGTTCACAGGATTTCACAAACTGCAGCATAAAAACTGTAGCATTACTAAGGATGAATTAAGGATGAATTAAATGATATATGGAAGAGGCAAAATTAAAGCAAAGAGATTAAGGTGAAACTAGGAAACATTTGCATCACTGTTGCAAAGTTTGACAAATACCAATCATAAGTTAATATTTGACAAGAAATAAGGTTGGATTTCTTCATTTAGGCAGCATTTATTAACCCTTGCAAGACTAGAACAGATACAGTGTCCATATATTCTGTTTGTTGTGGAAAGACAAAGGATTTATCTCAACACTTAAGAACCAAAAGGAAAACATGGAGGGTTTCACACACATCCTAATTAAAATTGAGCAGCCGGTTCTTCACAAACAGGAGAATTGTTGAAATAATATTGAATAAAGGAGTCTAGCTCCTTAAGAAACATCTAAAACAGCTTCTCAGGCATCAGGAAGATAAGCCTCACATCTAGCAGATGTTCTCCTTTAGTGAATACGTTTGTGCAATAAAGAAACAAAAAATCTCACACTCAGATTGTTTGCTAGATGCATAAAAGGAATAGATTCTAATAATTTTTTTTTCACAGTCTTAACTAAGTAAATATTCTAAATAAAACTTATCAAATCCAAACAATAAATAAATAAAAATGTTTTATATTATCAGGAGTGACCAAACCTTTTCATAGACTGAAATCCTTAACTGTGTGGACACCAAAATCAATATTTTAAATTATAAATCTATTAACAGTTATCAACAGATAGTTTGCATTTATGTATCTATTTCTCCTGTGCATTTTTAAGGGACTGGTCTTCAAATATCCCTGATAGGTGGGGCTAAATTGCTCATGCAATTATTTCATTTTATTTTATTTTGCAAGTGTTATAAGAGGGTGTGCTGTGTTTTAGAGGTAGTTTGAGAGTGGCAATGAAAGAAAGACGAGGATCAAGTAATAGAGTTAGTGGTAATAATGAGAAAAGTTATTTAAATACGGGACTACAGAGAGGAGGTGGAGCAGCTGGTGCCTGATCCTGAATGTGGAGAGGAAGAAGGAGATCATTGTCGACTACAGGAAGAACCGGCCTAACCACGCTCCACTGCTGATCAACAGCTCAGCTGTAGAGGTGGTCAGCAGCACCAAATTACTGGGGGTGCACATCACAGACACCCTCACCTGGACTGGAAACACCACCTCACTGGTCAGAAGCGCTTGTACATCCTGCAGAGGATGAGGAGAGACCACCTGCCCCCACCCATCCTCACCACCTTCTACAGAAGCACCATAGAGAGCGTTCTGATCACCTGTCTCACTGTGTGGAGGCTGCAGCGCCTCAGACTAAAAGAAGGTGAGAAGAGTGGAGAGAACAGCAGAGAAGATCATCGGGGCTCCTCTTCCCTCCATTAAAGACATTTCATACCAGCTCTCAGTGTCTCGAGCCTGTAACATCCTCAAAGACCCCTCACACCCCCACCATGGACTGTTCTCCCTGCTGCCCTCTAGGAAGAGGCTTTGCAACATCTGCAATCAGCAGGTTCTGCAACAGCTTTTCCCGCACTCCCATAAGACTGTTGAACTCTAAACTGGATTCTGCATCACACTCGCAACATTGTTTTGCAGCACCAACATGGCAGCTTTTATAATATTTTTAAATAGGACACAACTGAATGTTATACTGCATTTTGTATGATATTTATTTTGAATTGCACTGAACCTTCCATATTGATCCCCTTTTGCACTACTATTCTTTTTAAACTGGTTTAATATTGCTGCGCTTTATAAATGGTAGTGTTCATTTCACTCTGGTAAGCTGTAAACAACTTAATTTTGTTTTGTATACACTCAGTGTATACAAAATTACAATAAAGTTTAATTCTTAAATTATAATGATAATAAATATTATTCATAGTGCTTTTCATTTATGTAGTCTATCTCAAGTGGTTGGAGTTGCCCTGAAGCCTCAGCAGCATTGCCCTATATGGGAACACTGTTGTGCTCCAGCTGCCTTTAAGATCTTGGGAAGAAGAGTTTTTTGTCTCATGAACTATGGAGGCGATGATATATAGATTAAAATGATCAAGGCGTGTATGATCATCTGCCAGCCATGCAAACCTCTTCCCATGGGGGGTAGCAACGATCCCCACCTGCCAAATTTGTCCAGCCTAAAGGACACTAGACCATCTCGACCTCCTGCCCCACAACATCCAGCCAGGGTTACTTTACATGACGCCACCATCAGGTGCTAAACTTTATTGAAGATACCATCAGCAAGAACATGAGTAATGGCTACAGGGGAGCAACAGCCCCAGAACGATTGCTTTTGTTAAGGAAGAAAAATCTGCTGCGAGTTAAAGGCAAGGCAGCAGCAGGGATTGTGGCGCCTGCAATGACCGGAAACTCTCTGTTAATCTGGAGCATGGCCTTAAACTCCCCCAACATGTTAACACGTGTATGAAAAAAAAAAAAATGTATCAATGCATTCAGAGATATAACAGATTAGAACACTTAAAAAGGATCAAATAGGAAGATCAAAGTCTACCTAAATAGAATAACCAAAGATTTACCTATTGAAAAGGTTTTGCAGCTCTGACTTCAAATGGTTCCAAAATCATGTCTGAGCTGCAGTGAAGGACTAAATAATGCACAGGGTTTTGGTTAAAAAATCTAAATGGAAACATACACTCACCAGCCACTTTATTAGGTACCCCATGCTAGTAACAGGTTGGACC
>NW_015151144.1:205835-231984 GCF_000732505.1 Cyprinodon variegatus
ATATATATATATATATATATATATATATATATATATATAAAAGTCCTAAGCAGTATTTAGTCCTTCACTGCAGCTCAGAAACTATTTTGGAATAAAATTTGTATATTGTTGGTAACAAAGTAGGTTTTTGGGGCAGGTATTCATAAATACCTAGGATAATGTCTCTTACCCCATGCATGAAGCTGTTGCAGAACTGGAGAGCTCCTTCAGTGACAGACTGCTGCACCCTAAATGCACCAGGGAGCGTTATCACAGATCCTTCCTCCCATCTGCTGTAAGACTCTATAACCACCACTGCTCCCAGCAACCTTTTTAAGTTGCTACATTCATGCTGATTTTTACACAGTTATTGTCTTAGTTAAATTACATGCTGTCATTTTTGAACTCCCTGGTGTTGCCATTTTTTCACGTCCATTACTGTAAAAATGTCCACAGCTGTTATTCTTCAGATGCACAGTGTTTATATTGTACTTAACTTTGTTACTTATGTTATTTTTATACACATTTTTAAAGTTCCATATTTGTGGGACTGCTTTTGCAATTTGCACAATTTCCCCATTGTGGGACAATAAATGGGTTTTCTATGCTATTGTAAATCAAGTTATTAGAGACCCACATTTAAAAAAATGTTTTCTGGGTAGTCATCAACACTGCTGATAACTAGCTAGAAGCTGATTTGGTTTTTTCATTCTGAACTTTTTCCTGCTCCTGCATAACATCCATGCATCAAACTTTTTCCACTTTGAGTAACTTCATATTAGCTCTGAAAGCAGTTAATTTAAAGTAATTTTCTGAAATGTCCTCACATTTTTCTGTAAGGAAATGTAGTTATTTGACTCCAAATAAATTATGTTTAAGTCCAGAACATTGTTCATGTTTAGTCTGGGGCCAAATATTATTTTCTATAGGAATCAAGTTAACCAAATAACAAATTTAAGCACTTAATTTGTCACCATACTTATAAAAAAATTGAGGTAGGAAACTGAAGTAGTAAATTAATAAGCTTATAGATCTTTTGAGTCAGTGATATCCATCAGAGTTTAGCTAAATAGTACATAAAAATAATCAGTTTGATTGAGCTGAAGAATTAAGAAACAAGCTACTTTAAAAGATGAGGTCAGGAATTAAAAATAAAGTATCATCTGAAGTATTACCTAAATTGTTTTTAATAATTTTGTAATTCTAGTAAAGTCTCAAAATAACTCGTTAAAATTATTCAGATATGCTTTTCTTCCTTTTTTCTAAAAGGACATATCTGAGGTTATACATAAGGTGATAATTCCTGTCAGAGGAAAACCTGAAGTATTCCATGTGAGGAAAAACTTCCACATGTTTATATATTCCTGCTAAACTAGAAGTTGGACAAAAAAAGAAATAAACAAAAAGGGTCCATCCAGACAGCTCTGGTTGATACCTGACCGGAACCATCTCTCATTTTCTTACAGATGCATTATATTAACAATGACTTCTTTTATGTGATTAAAGTCAGATATACATGTTTGCATTGGGGAATAATTTATTTGTAAGGCAACAAAAAAATGACACAAAGACAAATGTGATATTGCTAAGCAATGAATTTATAAATTAATACAAACTTCCCTTCGTAGTGTTCTTCTGACAGCTTTCCCACTATGACTATTTGTCTTTTTTTTTTCTTTTTTTTTTAATATCTCCTAGCGATTTCAAAATAAAAAAATATTTACGACAACGTTCATCCTATCATCATTTAAAGACATTTTCCATTCTGCTCGGTCGGTTATTTTCACGTCTCATTTAGACCAACTGATCTGATTGATCTTTTTCTTTTTTATGTATATATATCTATACAGTATTTACATGTTAAAATCATTCAACATCTTCATTCAGAGCTTCAAAGCGGGGATAGGAGAGCGTGTGTTGCATAGATTGCACAGGGAATGAAAAAATGGAGAAAGAAAGGACACTGAAGAGATTGTTTTCTATCATGAGATTAAACAGGGTACAATATCAGCCCACAATAAAACACATTTTTCAACAATGAAAATAAATGAAAGTAAAGCTGAAACTCAGCATGGCAGGAAAATTTAATTCAAATATTAGACAATAATAACATTTTAAATGAATATCAGATCAGCTGTAGTGTATAAATATGCAACACTGCACATAATGTCAGTTTTAGTTTTACCAATCCACATTTTTTGTTAGTTAATCAAATGAAAAAATAATCGATAAAAACGGACAATTAAATAAAGAAAAGTTGGATAAAGCTTTTTTTTTTTTTTTATCTTTGAAGCATAATTTTGAGGAAAAAAACCTTCAACCCTCAGCCAGACTGGTTAAAACTTCCAATCGCTTATATGAATTTATTAATTATTGATCTTTTCTACTTTTATACCGTCTTCTTTTTACAATTACCATTTATTATGATAGCTGGGAGTGTTTAGAACAAGAGGCAGCGAATGGAGAGCTGAGTAATAATTAGAGGTACAATGAAGCATTGATTAGATTTGGCATATCTCAATTCTTCTTTTTTTGTTTTGTTATACAAAATAAGGACTAAAAAAAAAATAAAAGGTTTGTTTACAGATTAGGAAGACGTCAAAGTCCCTGGTAGGATATATTCCCTTTATATGCCTCTTTAAAAATTTTTTGTATCTGTCTTTTTATAATATGTAAAAAAAAAAAAGAAAAAAAAAACTAGGGGAAAGTAAACAAAAATGTTAAACACGTTTGGGAGTGTGTACAAAGAGCATAACTTAAAAAAAATGAATAAGCCTGAACATTACAAGCCTAAAAATCAAAATTGGCACATTCTATCAAATGAGGTTTACTGTACTTATTTCCCACTAAGATTATTCCTACACGGAAAATCTTAAAATATACATTAAAAATCTATACATTCCAATGTACAGATTTGCGGGTGGATGTGGGGGCTGTGGGTTTCAGGCGATTGTCTTTGGTGTTTATGGATGCAAACAGATCACTACATGACACTATTCGATCAAAATAAGAACAATCATATTTACAATTTAATCCATCTGGTTGAAAAGTTGGTAAAAAAAAAAGAAAAAAAAATACAATCTTAGTTGTAAAAATAGAAACCTGATGGGGGGAGATCGATGGGTGTACAGATGGCAGTGGATTAACTTTGCATGTAAAGAGACATTCAGTGAAAAACCTGCTTTTCTTTCTTCCAACAACTGCAGACAAAAAACTAAAAAACTCATCAACACTTCACAAATACTCACATTTCTCTAAGCCTGGCCTAAACGGGCATGCAGAAGCGTTTTAGTATCGGTTAAATTAATAATTATGATCTGGTATGAAATGGGTTTAGAAATTCGGTAGAAAAGTGGTGCAATGAAGTACCAAACTTACAAACATGATAATAAAACATGGCTTCAGCACACTGAAAAAAGCCTTTTTGTTTTCTTTTTTTTTTTGGTAAAGATGTAAATGTGAAAAGATTTCAGATCTCAGTAAAAAATTCTTTACAGGATGGCAGTTTTTTTTTTTTTTCCTGCCACAACTTGGAGAACGTAAAGGAAACCAGTCCCATAAGAAGCTGAGCCACTTATCGTCACGCTGCTCTCTAAAGAGTCTCCATAATTCAAAATAGAGATGCACCGAAAAATTTCCAGCCAGTTAATTTGCCGTAAGCGGCCGAATGAACAATTTGGATCTATTTGATCTTTTTCTGTTTGGTGATTAAAACAAACACTCTTATATATGGATGCAAACTTAAATGTCGAAGAAAAGGAAACTTAAAGTTTCACATGTTTCTCTGGTTTGGATTAACGAGACGATGCTAATAACGTCGCCATTCAACGACGTTTAGCTTGGACTGTAATAAACAGGAAGTGGAGGCAGCCAGCTGGTGCGTGGAACAAGGTTTTAATGAATATGTTGCAATTGGACAAGTTGTATGTACTTTATCATGTAGTGATGGTACAGGCCTTCCAGAGACACTGAGAGTGGATTAAGATTCTGATGTGGTGGAAAGAGTTGATCAATCATGTGACGTCAACTTATTAAACACATTTAAATGTGTTTCTACCTCCTATTTAGTGCATTTACCCTTTTCCAAAAAAAAAGTCAAAAATCACCTTAAGTGAGTGGAAAAACTTTGTGAAACTTAGTGAGTTGATTGAAACTTTGTCTTTTCCATCCAGCGATTTTTAAAATTGCACATTAACAAACACTGATGGAAACACGTCCAGTTTTAGGTACCAGAAAGGTTTAGGAATAAAGGCAACATAGAGATTATGGGAGCTTTACACTTTTAAAGAAAAATTAAGACTGGAGTTTAATCAGACTGGAAGGAAGAGAGTAGAAGACTTAAAAAGTTAAAAACAGCAACGCTAAATGTCTTCTGTAAAGTGGCTCTGCTATTATCCATCCGGGCCATCAAAGTCAGGTTGTCAAGGAACATGCTGGAAATCACAACGGCGTTTTACAATTCTCACTTTAAACAGATTTACATTCCCGCGGACTTAAACACTGCATTGAATGCACGGCTAGCATGGCTAGCAATGCTAATCTCTGAATGTAAATCAGTTTGGAGGCATTAAAAACTAATAGCAAAATCCTGATTTACAGGATCTGTTCACACAGTCTGATCCTGAATCTGTGCCTTATGTTAAAAGCAAAAAAATTAAGATTGCTGCTCAAGAAGAAGATAAAAAAAAATAGCTTTTTTCTTTTCCATTAAAACCTTTGAGGAAAATTATATTGTCAGTTCAAAGCTTCACCGAAACCAGAAATCAGCACCAACATTTAGATCAGTGCATCTCTATAAAAAAAAAAAAAAGAATTTCAACTTTTTTAAAAAGTGCAGAAAACAAAACGTTTTTCTCAGATGACAACAACCAAAAAAATTTGTAAAAACATCTAACACTGAATAACTGCAACTTAATTCAACTTCAGAATGCTGATCACAACTGGCTTCATTAATTGAACACCCTCACATGCACATTAATATCTGGTACCTAAGAACAAACTAAAGAAACAGTAGCTATGACACAATTAGTGTTAAAAAAATAAACATTTATAGCAGCATGTTAATTTTCAAGACAAGTTCTTTGATCAGGCTGGCCTTTTAACTAAGACAAAAAAACAAAGACAAAAGTAAAACAGAATAGAGATGGCTTATATAGACCGTAATTAGTAGCTAACTAATTAATCACAAAGAGATTTTCTTAACCATTTTAAAGTCAAATGAAAATATGCCCCGGCTCTAAAGAAAATAAACAATGCTAGCTCATAGATCATTTAAATGACTAATGATTTGACTTCACACATCACTGTCTTTTTTTGTCCCAGCCTCCTTTATGGCGATGGGCTGATGACTCAGTAACGGCCTGAAGAATCTAGCTTCACCCTTTGGAAAGGAGGCATTCATTCAAATAAACTTACACAATGGCACATGCCTACACCCACATGCTGCTGATATGTCAACTAAATGGTGCAAAATAAAAGAAAACAACATAAAACTGGCATTAATTACCTAACACTTTCTAGTACATTTTCTAATTCCTTTAAAAATAAAAATGTTCTCCCTCTCCTCGTTTTCCAGTTTTTAGCTATCCAATCAAGACCATGGATTCTGACAATTTAGTAAAATCAGATCATTTTTGGCCGATCCTAAATGGACAATAAAAGCATTGAAAAAAAGCTAAGATGAGGTTGATATACAAATACAGACTCTAATTAAAGTTTAATGTTCTCCTGCCAAGAAATATTTGGTGTTTGTCTTCATCTTGATGAGGAAGGGACCTTCGTGTCTGTGCTACCTGAGAGCACCCTTTCAAATGAAAACATGAGTATAAACTAGCACCAGTTTGTGCACCTACTTCTTTTAATCGGTCACATGATACCATGGCATGGTACGTTTATTTACAAGCTCCAGAGTCTTAATTATTTACTGAGATTCCCTGTGTGCAGAATGTAAATAAAACACATGATATGCCCAAGCTCTAAGTTAAAGGAGTGAAATAGATGTTTCATATCATCATATTGGTAGAAAAATGCCACTGTTTTCCTCCAGTCTTGCTGTCTGCACCGTCGCAGATGATTATTTCAATGATAGAGGCTCTCAGTGCTCCAGTCTGGTGAAACATTTAAAAGTTTAAAAAAAGGGAAGCCAAGAGCCAAGATAGAAGGGTCTGTTTTTACCAGTCTACTCCTCAGCATTTTGGCTCCGAGGGAAAGGTAAAGTGACGGCGTGCTCTTGAGCCATGGCTGCCAACTCTTTGAGAAACTCACAGAAAATAACAGCACAGTACACTGCGTTTTTCACCCGCAGCGCCTCCGCTTGCTTCTCGAGCCCCGACGAGCCGCTGCCCCCCCGGAACAAAGCGCTGTGCAGTGATTGGCCGCCGTCCCGGACGTGAGCGAGAGCCAGCTGAGCTGCGTTCCGGGCCCGGGTGGGACTGTTGGTGTGTCGGAGGATCAGTTCACCAAGAGATGGCTTCCGACTTTTAACTAGGAAAAGGAAAAAAAGAAAAAAGCAAGAACAAAATTGAGCAAAGATCAGAAAATATTTTTTCCACAGACCAGAACTTCGGCACCTTTGTCTTATTTATAAAAATCCCATTTATCCCATCTGGGCACTTTAATCTTATCCAGTTAAAAAACCTCAGCTTCACTTCAACCACAGATGATGATTTTAAAAGTCTGAAAATAAGTAAAATCATCGACTTCAACATCTTAACGTGTGTATTCAGTCAGTAAGTCAACTTAAACTAACCGTTAACTTCTATTTAAACTTTCCCAGTTTTCATGCATTTTCATGCCTTACACTTAATTTACTCAAGTTGGAATCAGATTAGGGCTGCAACTAAGGAGTATTTTACAAATTGCTTAAGCTGTTGAATATTTTTTCGATTAATCGACTAATAATTGAATAGCCAAAGATTCTTTAAAGATAGACTTTTTATGAAATTAAACCAGGTGAAACTCAAACTTTTCCACTAAAGGAGTTCTGCATAGAGCATGTTGACAGATGAAACCTTTATTTTTATCTTAAATGCAAATTTTTTTATATTTATTTTTAGTGGGTCTCTCAGCTATGGAGGACCAACTCTGCCATATTTAAAAATAAATACAGAAATAAATAAATGCTCAATAAATAAATAAGCATACAATTAATTGCCCACCAAAAAAAAAACAATAAACAAATAAATGTAGGTAGAAATTAAATTATACAGTGAGACATCAATTTATATATCTCTTTTAATTAGCATCTTTATTTAGTTGCCTTTTTAATATCTACCTTATTTATTTGTTGTCCGTTATAATCTTCAACTTTAATTATTACTTTTTAAAAAGTATCTATTTATGTGCGTTTCATAATATTTTTATCTGTTTTATTCTTCCTTTCTATTTTTTTACCCTCCTTATTTCTTCAATGCTATTTATTTCTGCCTCTCGTTTTTACATTTCTATACGCATTTCTGCCCCATTATGCAAAAAAAATGAGGAAAGGCTGTGTCTTAGAGAGTCAACTTCTGTCCTTCTGCCCAACTTAAAGTTATTGTAGATTTGTGTCCCTTTTGGGTTTTTTACTTTGCATGTATTTGCAGTTATTTAGCCAGAATCTGTGATTCTGTTCATCCCTATTGAAATTGGCCTCTCCATGGTGCTGAAAATGGTAATTAAATGATTTGCATTAATAAAGAGAAGAAAAAATATTGCTAAAATGGATATGCATGTATAAAATAAATGTATATAAAAAAAAAAAAAGTTTTAGATCAAATCTTATGTAGAACATAAAAAAAAGCCTTTTTTCCCCCTTTTTTTCAGATTCAGAACTTTAAATATGGGTGATTTTGCCACAAAAGGAAATGAAACCTAACATGTTTCTAATCAGCTTTCTGTACTCACTTAGTGAATCAGAGCGCCGCAGCGGGGGGACTGCTGCAGGCATGTCAGTCCAGTCCAATTTCCCCCGAGCCACCAGGTACTGCTGGGCTTTCCTCAGCATGGCAGGGAAGTCTTCATGAGAAGCTGCAAATGCCTCAATGCGGTTCTTTACAGAACCTAAAACCTGAAGATGGTAACAGAACAATGGGGTTAAGCTGAAACGGATTTTAAAAAGCAGGTATCTTAGGAAGCTGTTTGCAGATGTCATGTTATGCTGAAACAGTGGGCTAATACTAAAGTCTTGACTCAAAATAACTGAGAAAAGAACCTTCAATAAAACACGTCAGTTAATTCAATGCTTTTAAACCAAAGCCTCAAAGAAGTCAAGGTGGGTTTAAGTTGGAAAACAATCCTTATAAAGAGCTTTAGGGAACTTGTTCTCTAGATAAAACCGAAGCAGTTCATCAACCAGCCAGGACTGTACAGACCAAGTTTAATGGAGGCCAAACTGGAACCCTCATCAACCAAGACATCTCAGCTTTAGAAGGTGTACCTGGATCAGTGACTTGACGCTGGGCTGGAAGACCATGTTGGTGTTGAGCAGGAAGGAGCGCAGGAGAGGCTGAGGATAACAGGCCAGCTGGGCTACGATGCCAGTGAGCAGGATGTTGACGTACAATGAGTTTTGGAGCATGTTCTCCAGCTTGGCAAACAGAACCACCATAAATGGGCCTAAACAAAGAAAAAAAACAGGCAGGCTGCTGATTGGATGGATGGAAAGAAAACTTTCGATTTAACTTAAATAAAAACAAATCAGACCTTTGAATGATTATAATCTTTATCAGGTCGATCATCCAGTTTTTCTTTTTTATCATAAAGATCCAGATTGGAGCCATTTGATGGCTGAAGACATTACACATCTAGGAGAAGCTTTTTGAGTCCTGCTGGTGTTTTTCTATGCCATAAAAACTGCTATAGTGCCTTCAAAAGTATCAATGCAGCTCTACTTTCTTTCATTTGGTCATAGTACAACCTCAGCCTGGGGGACCTCCGTCTCCTTTGTGCACAATCATCTCTGTGCTGGATCACATAAAGGACAGTTAATTATGGATTGACCACCTTCCTTCCACCCATCATCTGTAGAGATCTAGGGCCACAAAAAAAAAACCTTCTTTCTCGACTTCACTAACCCTGAACATGATGTTCATACTTTAATTTTTGTATTAAATAGTGCTAACAGCTGGAAAAGACTTAAGAGCCTACATTTATCATGTTGTCTCTCTAATGAACACAATAGCTGCTTCACATCCAGCGAAGTCTATTTGCTAGCAAACAAATACTTTGCTCTTTTCATCTTCTGATAACACGTAAAAAAAGTAAGAAATGTTCTGTAGAAACTGGTTCTTGTTCTCACTTCATTCCTTCTAAGTGTTTTCATATGTTAAAGTTGTTATTTAGACAGATTACAATATGAGTGATGGTAATGGAACTTCAATTTCACTTTTGTGTACAAAAGCCTGGTCTATGAAGTGGAGTCTGACGTTAGCTTCCTTTTAAGGTGCTCCACCTCAAATTTGCAGATCAGAGGAACCGGGCTTTCATGTGGGGTAGAGCTGCTTCTGCTCCAGCTTTTTCTCTCCCTTTCCGGTTCAAATAAAGGATGCCCCCAGCATGATGCTGCTACTACTGTGTCTTCCAGCTGCTACTGAGAGAGCCTGAAACTAAGCGGAAGATCAGAGGGGACCACGGTTTTAGTGTTGCAGCTTCAATGCTCTGGAATAACCTGCCTCCTCATATTAGACAGGCCTCTTCTCTGTTTGTTTTAAAATCTGCTGTCAGAACCCACCTTTCGCTTTAGCTTTTAGCACCTAGCAAGACAGTGCATTGAAAAAAATAATGCAATTATTTGTGGCATCTACTTAAACATGTTTAGTCATTTTAGCACAATTGTTTTATTTACTACCGTAGTAAAATGAAAAAAAAAAAAGTTGAAATAACTACATATGGTTAAGTAGATGCCGAAAAAGGTTTATTTTATTTTTTTCAGTGGTGGGTTTATTTTAACCTTTTATTCCTTTTAACCAGTTTTATTGCTGGTGAAGATCCTCAGTCATCCAGGTCATAGTCAACCAATTTTATTGATTTGATTGTGTCAATGTTATTTTTACTAGTGTTGCACAGATGCCATTTTTTGGCCCCGATACCGATACCTGGCTGTGCAGTATTGGCTGATACCGATACCATAGCGATAGCATCTATTCAAAATGTGTATATATGAAGAACTGCATACTACTTGGATGTAAAATAATTGCCATCATGGCTTTGTCAAGCTGCTGCCTACCTTTGTGAAGCAGGAAAAAGACTAATACAAAGTGAATCCAGTAGAACTTTTTATCGTCTACCTGGAATGGGTGACAATAGTTGAATAAACTTTTGGCTCTCTAAATGGTGCCATTTTAGCCCCTTGAACCCTACGGACCCACCGGCGGGTCCAGCTGCTACGTGAACTCGTAATTTTACCAAACCCCCAGTATTGATGTTAAAAACATATTTGGCACAGTTTGGTGACATTTATGGATAAATGTGCCAAAATGGCCTCTCCGCCTAAGAAATTTCTCACTAATACCATTCTAAAATAAATATGATTCATCTGATGGAGTCCAAATTTGGTATATTTTTACACAAAATTTAGATTTGAAAGTCTGTACTACTTTTTTGTGCTATAAATAATATTTTGGTAGTGTTTTGCAATGTTTATTTCAAAGAAAATTTTGGCGAGGTTCAAAAAATGCAAAATATTTTGTATTTTGTCCCTAATATTTCAGGCAGGGTCAAAGCTACAATGGTGCTGACAACAGAAAACCATTCTATGACATCTTACCTTTACAGAGGTACCAAAAGTTTCTTCTTAAATCTAATAGCTTTGAGGCTATAAGTTATTTACTTTTGTGTGTTTTTGTCAGGCAGAAATTTATTTATACCCCCTTAGGGTGTAAGAGGTTAGTGCTGG
Organism: Cyprinodon variegatus; assembly: GCF_000732505.1. Classification (NCBI taxonomy): domain Eukaryota; kingdom Metazoa; phylum Chordata; class Actinopteri; order Cyprinodontiformes; family Cyprinodontidae; genus Cyprinodon; species Cyprinodon variegatus. The sequence goes on from NW_015151144.1 coordinate 216,688, forward strand.
ATCGTGGCCCTGCCTGATAGTGGTATCGGTGAAGCGCTAATTTCTACCGATGTTTTAGCTGTTTTGTTTTTTATCTTTACTGTTTTATGCTTTATTTATGTTTTCTGTACAGCATTTTGGTCAGCTTTGGTTATTTTATAAGTGCTAGATAAATAAAATTGGACTGGATTGGATAAGACCAAATTTGAGTGACCAAAGTTTTACTTTGACTAATCTGCAGGTTCTCCAGTTACCATCAGCCTCTATACCGTCTCCTTGGCTAATGATCTCCTTGCAGTTCCAGTCCAATTCATTATTTGGTAGATTTGCAGCTGCATTTTTAGAGAATGAAATCAAATGTGTTATACTGTTTGAAGCTTAAGATATTGTTTTATAATCTGATGCTCCTTAATCATGCCGTTTGCTCTTCAAAAAAACTTCAGAGATCTTCACAGAGAGGCTGGTTATACAGTGAGATTAAATGACACATAGATGGACTCTCCTTACTTTAAAGTTTGCTGCTAAAGACCACACGCTTCACTGAAATGTTTTAAGGAATACCGAGGCAAAAAAACCCAAAACATTTTGTTAAACATTATGTTTGTCTTCAAAACTGAATAAATCTGCAAGGAGCAGGTGTGAATGCATTTGCAAGACACTTCCTCCCAATACCGTTTTAGTTCTCTTTTGAGTTTTACTTCTTTAAAATCATGAACATAACCACAAAATTTAACATAAAATATTCAGAAAGTCAGAAGAAATGTTAATTAGTCACTTAGCTGTACATCTCAAGTGTTTAAGACTCAAAGATCCTCAGGTTGATATCATGAAAACCCAACCACAGCGCCTCCACTGAGAGGATAACATACCTGTATACGGTTGTGAGGCAGGCTGGTTAAGCGGTTTGGCAGGACTGAAGATTCCCACCTCAGATCCCTCCCCCTTCCCGTCACTGGCTAGTTTTGCATTGAGTGCTGTGGAAAGCTGTTCCTCTTCTAGCTGCTCGGCTGACGGGGAGTCTACAGCTGTATCCGATGGCTGGAAGGCAGCTTGGCTTCGCTCCTTCACCCTGTCCTCCAGCTCTCTCAGCTCCTGGGTAAAGGCCTCGATGGTGATGCCTTGACCGTTGGCATCTGAGGGGAGCTGGGGGTCGTCTGGAGACTGTTCTAGCAGCTCTTCAATGAGCCGCTCCACAGACTGCTGTGTTTGGTTGGTTTCTGGAAGATCTGAGGATGTGCTGTGTGGGCCTGAGATGCTGTTGGTCAGCTGTTTGGTATGAGGGGCGGTGGTTTGCGTGGGAAACTGAAGAGATTTCCCATCGCTGCCGTTTGTGCTGCTGAACACGGATTGGGTGACAGCAGTGTGACTGTGGGATGGGTAGGAGATGGGTGACCCGTTCTGATTGGCGTTTTCATCCAACGACGGTTGCTCTCCCAAGTCTCTTTTAACTTTCTTCACTTCTAGCCCTCTATCCCGACTGTCCGAGCAGCCGTCCCCCTGTCCGACGGTTCCATTGTACATAGGCTGGTAGCTCACAGTGATGGTGGATGCCGATATGTGCTGACTTGGCAAAGAGGCGGAGTGCGAGGCTGATAACGGGGAGCCTGCAGATGAGGAAGGGACGAGAGGTGGGACGGGTTTAGAGAGTTCCTCCGTCTGCAGCGTGCGCTTCTTGGAGCGCGGCGTCAGACTGATGCAGTTGTTTTTGCCTATCGTGACATCCCATTCGCCGCTGTCCCGATCCGAGCTGCTCCACTCCGACCGCGCCGCCGCCACAACGGCAGCCCTCTGCTGGGCTGGAGGAGTACTGCTTCCTCCATGCTGGAACGAGAAGTGCTCTGGAAATATAGCCATGGAGGGGTTAGAGGTGGGGGGAGGGGGAGGCAGGGGGGCTGTGCTAGGGGACGGGTTTTCTCCATCATAAGGGGCGGACCAATCACGGCAGGCCCACGAGCAATGCTCGATTCCCCGACGAGCATCCTTAAGGTACTCTAGGTAGCCTGCATCCCACTCTAGGCAGTCTGTGTGGGTGGAATGCTGATGATGCATGGGACTGTCGGGGGACGGACTGTGGGATGGACCCGAGTGGAGTGGATCCACGCTGGGGTTGGAAGGACCCCCTCCTCCTGATCCACTGCTGCTGCTCTGCTGCCGCATGAAGAAGGATAAGCGGGAAGGGGTGCTAGGTCTGGGTGGAGCAGGAGCTTCAGTGCTTGGATTGTTTAGAACTGTGGAGAAGGAAGCAAACCAAAGGAGAAAGATTATAAAGGAAACCAAATCTCATACTATAGTTTGTGTCCAGAATCCCTTTCTTTATATACGTGAACAAGGTAACCCAAAGATAAACCTAGCATCTAAACCTATAAACCCTTCCTCACAGATTATTTTGCACGGAGCAGGTAAACATTTTATTGAACTGCTTTCATTCAAACAGTCGATCCAACAGAGGGGAGTGTTGGCCTAGTGTGTTAGAGCAGTGTGCTTGTGTTATTAGAGGGATGCAAGTACCCGGTTTGATCCCCACAGACTCCACTCTGGGTTCCTGAGCAAAACCCTTAAGCTCTGAGTTTCCCCCCGGACGCCATACAATGGCAGCCCACTGCTCCCCAAGGGGATGGGTTAAATGCAGAGGTAAATTTCTCCAATATGAGATCAATAAAAAACAATCATTTTGGCAGGAGTGGCGGCCTAGTGGTTAGGGCATAGAGTTTGGAATCCTCAGGTTCTGAGTTCGAGCTCCACTCCCACAGACTGCCACTCTGGGTCTCTGAGCTTGACCCTTAACCCCACACTGCTCCCCGGGCACGCCATGATGGCAGCCCACTGCTCCCCAAGGGGATGGCTTAAATGCAGACTTGCAGAGAGTTCATTTTGTTGCTTTGTAATAAATAAAGTTCTATTAATCAATAAAGTTCTATTAGTGGCCGGATAGCTCAAGTGGTAAGTCACCCGTCCTGCAAACAGGAAGCCTGGCTTCGTATCCCAGCTGAGGAGAATGAGCTGCCAGTGGGGGTCCCTGAGCAAAACAGCCTTAAAGCATGACCCCAAACTGCTCCCCGCGCACCGCACAATGGCAGCCCACTGCTCCCCAAGGGGATGGATTACATGCAGACTTGCAGAGAGTTCATTTCGTTGCTCTGTACTTGCGACAGAGTAATGACAATAAAATGCTTGGAAAAAAACAACAACAAAGTGTTTAGAATTCATTTTCCACATCTGTTTGTGGCTCACCTTTGCCCCAGAATGGATTGTCGTCATCCCGATCGGCGGAGCTTGTTGCGTTTAGCCGACAGCACTCTGGAATCAGAGACAGGAATTTGTTCGCAGACTTCCCGTACATGTCCGTCTCCCTGATAGCGCGACGCTGACTCAGCATTACATGGGTGCAGGGCAGAAGATACCTTGGAGCAAAAGAAAGGCACACAGAGTCTTCATTTATGTTTTTGTAATGATTCATGGTCCAGACACTGAAAACATGTGACACATTTTACAGGACAGTAGCACCCAACTGTCAAGTTTAAAAGGACCAAAAAACAGTTTTATTTTATTCATTTTATGCAAAAATCAGAAAAGAAAGTGTGGCTAAAATGTACATTTATTAACTCACCATTACTTTCATACCCTTAAATAAACTATATTTCCTTCAGTGACTTTCTAAAGTCAGCTAATTATTTAAAAGTCTGTCTGTTTCTTATAATCCTAATATAAATAGAGCTGTTCTATGAAGGCTTCAGTGGTTGGTTAGAGAACATTAGTCCAAGGGATGTGAATCGATACTTTGATAAAATCGGAATAAATACAGTTAAACTGTTTATTAATAACTGTGTTATTAAACGTCTTATCTAGCTGTGATGACATGGACTGGTCCAAAGAATGCGTTCATAAAGTTTACAATCACACTGAAGAGCAAAGTTAAACCACGATCATCGATGAGCTTCTCTCAGTATCAGGTAGAAAAATAAACCGGCGGCTGTGTTACGGAAAGCGCTGCACAAAATGCTGCTGTGTGAGAGTCCTTGAACATTTATTCTGATTGCAGAAAACACTTTCTTAAACTTTGATTTTTAACTTTCTGATTTAATGCAAAAATAAAGGGCTAGTTCTCTAATTTTAAGGAAATTTCATCAGCATCTAAATATCTCAAGTTCTGAAACCACCTGAACAATTCTGAAACATCCAGGGCTTAAAACTGTATGCATGCAACTTTTTAACATTTTTCACAGTTACCTAAATGTGCATTTTTATAAATAGCTGCACCCCTTTTTTCCCCCCTTTCTGAAGTGCATTTTTTTTCTTCTGCTGTACATCTTGATTTATAATACTAATGTTATTTAGTGTGAAGTTCTGTGTAGATGTTCTTGCCACCGTACTCCATACTGCGAGACAATAAACAGTTTTCCACTCTTTTTTTTTTTTACTTTTTTACTTTAGTTAGAAAACAGAAAAAAGACCAATTTCTCTATTGTTGGGCTTGGCAGCACATTAAATGAGGTCCTTCTAGAAAACAACAGTAGTATGACAAGTGAAAACTGATTAGATTTTTTTTTCCTACTCATTACGGCCAATGGAAAATTCCTCCTTGCTGAAGCGTGCATTTGTCACATTCACAAAGAAAACAATGTTTTTCTTAAACCTATCCAAATCCAATCTTGCATCCTCTCATCTCATCAGCTGACCATACAGTTACACCCCCGACAACAAAAGCAGAGGAAAACTAACCTGAGAACGAGCTGCAGCATGATGTCTTCACAATGCAAGGACAGGAGAGTCCTGAATAGACTCAGAGAAACCATGCAGAGCTGCAACAAGAAGAAAGCTGATGAGCACATGGGGACACAGAAATCATCTGCATTCAAACATCAGTTCTACATTTATCCTCAACTAGAAAAGTGGAGAAGTAAAAATAAGTACTGTAGTACTGTCAAAGTCCCTTTTTTAACATTTCAGTTGAGACGTATTTCTGAATATAAACATCAAGTATAAAATTTCGCTTCTGCAGCGGAATTGAACAGATTAAGTTTTCCTTTGTGATCCGATGAACCAGAAGCTTCTCTTTCCTACTTTCAGTTTCCACCCTCAGCCCACACATCACCCACGCAACTGTGTTCGTTTTAAAGGCCTGGAGGCTTTCAGAAGCACACCCACATGTATACAGACCCTTGAATTGCTGCTGATGCGTGTGAGCAGCGTGTCTAGGATGGTGTCATTGTCGTGGCGATGCAGCAGGATGAAGCGCAGGAAGGTTTTGAGCAGCGATGTTTCCGTTATGCTGCGCAGGAAAAGATCCAGGTAGGCGGTGCTGGCTATCATCTCGTCCACCGACGACTAAACACACACAAACAGAAATCCTGTTTAGAGAAGAACTATGAGACAAATCTCCTCATAGGACCAGATTTGGAGAAGAACGTTCCAAAAAAGTAAAAAAACAAACAACCGGCCTTGTGTTCCAAGTTTGAAGACGTTTCGCTTCCCCATCCAGGAGGCTTTTTAAATTTAAAATACCGTATCTGAATTAGCGTTGAGTTTCAAGCTTTATAGAGTATTCAGGGGTAACCAATTAAAAATCAGCTGGGTCCGAATAAAGAAAATCAACAACCAGTAAAGGTCCGGAGACATTTTTAATTATAATCTGTTACTTTAAACAGAATTTAACACTGAAATAAAATGAAGTGTTTATGCATTAATGTTATACATTTACTTTTCAAAAAAAAAAAAACATTTTTCCAAGTTTTTTTTTTTTTTTTTATAGAAGGGTCTTATCCATAAACAGCTGATTAGGTTAAAGAAATGTATTTCCAAGTTTTTTTTTGTTTTGTTTTTTTCTTTATTTTTTATGGCTTATTGAGAGCAGTGGGCTTTATGCTGACCTGCAAGGCTTTAAACCTGGGTTTGAATTAGGGGTGTAACTCACATCCATCATGGCGATTCGATTCAGTATCGATTTCCTGACCCAACAATTCGATTATTTTCGATACTCAAAATTACACCATGATATGATTTGTATAAAATTTTTATTTTATTTTTTTACACCTTACATGCTAGACAATGTTTCAAATTCGAAATAAATCAAAAAGCTGTAATATTGTTATGCTTTTTTTTTTTTTGAGCAACAACAGCAAATAACTGAAGTAGAAAAGTTGCACTCCACCTATTCCTATTAAAACCTCATTCACTGAAAAATAATAATACCCCTGCGTTATAGATTCTGAAAGGCCTTGCATAAAAAAATACTGCACAAAATCAGTGCAATGAGTGTAATGTAATACCTTGGCTACAGATGTCCCCGCCCCCTCCACAGACGCTTCGCTGCACCTCTCCCAAATTGTAGCTGACTGCAAACAGTGCCGCAGACAGGAGGCCGGCTTGTTTTGTTTTTATGACCGAAATTGCGGAAAACAACTAGTGAAGTTTGAGCCGCTAGAAGAGCGAGGTACGTGAGAACGCTGGGACCCTTTTTCCACCTGGATCCCCGCTCTTTTTGGCCCTCATGTCCCTCCATTGTCGAACTAAACTCGCCCCCACTTCCTCACTGCCTCGGCCGTATCTAGACCCACAGCGTATAGTGCAGACCACGCTTTAATATTGAGCATAAATCAAAAATGTCTGTGTCAAGCTCACTGTAACACACCACTGTAAGAGTACAACCAGGAACCGTGGTAGGAGGGTAAAAAAGGTTTAGCACCACCGCAGCACGGGAGGGAGAATTACATCCAGGAGCAAATGGATAGAAATAGACCGGAGGAAAAAAAAAAAACACGAATCGATTCTCTTGCGGATGTATCGATGCATTGGATCGCCGGCTGTTGGATCGATGCATTTACACAAAATGATTATTTACACCTCTAGTTTGAATGGTGACAAAGTCATTCTCATGCACATATCAAGGTGCTCATTTTGAGCCTGGATCCATATTTATTTTTGATTATGTTCATGATGGAAAATCCTGCTTCACAGCAGTAGGTTTATCCAAACATCCTCAAAATGTGGAGGGTCATCTTTGAGCACGCCATTTCACTTTTCTGTCACCAGTCTAGTACAGTTCTTCCAGCAGTCCACACTTTCTTTCACTTTTTCTCATCATCTTCTCCTTCTTTCTCACAGCTCGGCTTGCCACAGGTTTGCCTGCTGTGTCTAACAGTAGCTAGCAGCAGAGACCCAGACTGACAGCAGCTCATTGGCTAATTTGTATCACATGTAGCCTTGTCCCGGATGCTCTGGAGGGCTTTGCCGTACAAATAGGGGAAGCGGCGCAAGTGAAATTAGACACTGCCGTCAGACAACATGTGATAATTTATAAATGTTTTAAATCAGTTTCAGTCCGGATTAGCCAGCAGGTGGGTCCGTGACCCCCAAAGTAGCCCAACAAACTTGTTTGGCTTAGAAAACATGCAAATTGAATCAGAAGAACAGGATCACCCCTTAGTAATGGGGAGTTGTTCATATGCATGTTATCTAAGCCATAACAAGGCTTTGTTTGGGCTACTCTATAAAGCTTGCAACTCAATAATTAATTAATAATAATTCAGACATTTTAAATTGAAAAAGCCTCCTGGGAGGGAAGCGAAACATCTTCAAACTTGGAAAACAAAATCCAGTGTTTTTTATTTTTACTTTTTTGAAATGACTATAACCTGGATGAAACATTAGTATAAGGACATTAAATCAATTTCTTAACTACTTTTTTTGCCAGGTTACCTTCAACTTAAGAATCAGGATCAATTAACTAAACTGAAACACTTAAATATTCTATCTTCTTAATCTAAGGCTAGAAGAATAATCGATCAAATTGATCAATCATGTTTTTAAGTGATTTCATTTTTGGATCATCTGGATTTTTAAATTAATCCACTCCTTTGGCCTTCATAGACAACATCAGTTCATCAGATGTTGTTTTTAGATGGGTACTTAAAACTGTACCACTACCTGAAAACATTTAGTTTGGTTATTTTTAAAGTCTGTTGTGAAACATGAGAATTTTACAAGCTTTAATTTCCCTGACCTTCAAATTAAGGTGACCTCTGAGGGGATGATTGAAAACAAAGCTAGTTTTTGAAAGTGGTATACGTCATTGGTCATTTTTTTATAATGAAACTTGGTAAAAAAAGAAAATAAAAACTAAATCAGAGATTAGATTTTAAAGTCATTTTGCCCAGCCCTACTTTAAATAGTTTGAAACACAACTATGAGGACTATTTCTATCCAAAAAGATCAGGTTCTAACTCGAACCTTGTGCAGGGCAGGGCCCATGACGGGGACGAGGAAACCGTTATGGAGGTAGTCCAGGAGCTGAGAGCGGACCATGGGATGTGCGACCTGCACCACCGCGTTACAGAACTCCAAAGAGTTCATAAAAAGCACGAGAGACGACACGCCGATCCAGTCCTCCCGCCGCAGAGAATGCCAGTCATCTCCTCGGACTTCGATCTTCCTGGGCAGAGAGGAGTAGAGGGCGCTGAGCCCCGTCGCCAACACCTGGTTAAGAAAAAAAGACTTTAAAACAATTCAACTAAACAGGTCATTTTGTTACTTGGAAGAATAGCTGTGAAACAGAGGGACAAAAAAAAAAAGGATTTGAACTCCTATTTAGTTAAAATAAACATTTTCCTGATTGTGGTATGTGAATAGAAGTATTGTAAAATAATCCAACTATTGAAGTTTGAAATTAAGATAAAAATAACCAATAATTAAAGTTAACATCCTATAAAAACCAACAGAGCAAAACAACGAAACAGATAGTGGAATAAATTTAAATAAAATCTAGATACAATACAAATTATATCCTGCTTTTTTATTACTTCAGTGTCAAGAGTCCCTCACGAAACACCATTTATAAAAAAATGTGAGTCTAAGCAGGTTTTTGTTTGATTAACATTTTTGAGTGTCTAAGCTGTGTTTAGTTTTGAGTCTGCTGCAGATCAAGGCATGTCTGCTTCTCTGCAATGAGAGCAGCTGAAACACTACAAATAATATTGAAAGCACCAACTTTCTAAAGCAGAAGCTTTTCCAGGAAAGTTTATCTGCAGAGAAAAATAAAATGCATTCAAATATATTATTTCCAAAACTTGAACTGCACGATATATACATATTCGCATTTTCAATGCCGTATTAATGAGAAATTATTATTATTAGCAAAGGACTGCTTGGATGCCATTTCTGATGGGATGTACAATTTTTGTGGGTTGCATTTAAACTCTTCCAGTTTTTTATCTACTTGAGAATGGAGTCAACTCTCCCGACCTAATCTAGACTGCAGCTCAAAGCTGAGGAGGAGGGAAAATCTTTATTATAGAATAGGCACTAGGGAAAAAAAATCTGAAGCAATATTATTATCCACATTCTAAACTTGATACTGCAATACTTCCAGTAATTATGTAGTCCTACCAAAGGGAGACTAACCCTATGATACAAAGAAAACAAACGATAAGTAGAAAAAAAACAAAAAACAGTTTGGCTTGAGTAATGAAAAAAATGTTTGAAAAGCTGGAAAGTCATTTCTTTTTATACTGCTTCGTTAATCAGGAGCCACTTTAAAAAGCTGAATGTAATGGTTTGGCGTGCCAAGGTGGAAAAACATTGTGAGTCAGGCGTCGGGTCCTTAATGCCACCTCCACTGGACCTTTTCAGCTGTAAGTAGGTCAGACTGAAAGTGAGCAGAAATAGCTCAGCCAACTGACTGCCAACAAAGTCAAGTCAGATTAAGTTAAAAAGACTGAGATATTGATCACTTTAAAAAGTTAGATGCAAACCTCATGGTTTGATTCTACAGACCCTGCTATCCCCACAACTCTATCAGAAATCCATATGTATTCCTACATGCTCTCACTGCAGGAAATCATTAAGAGCACCAGATAAAATGATGTGCAAATGTTACTTAGCAAGTCTTCATTCTCATCTGGTGGAAGCTAAAGGAAACTGAAGATGGCTTGCAGATCAGTTTTTGTCTCATATATTGTGCAAATGAAAGCTTTAAATAGGTATTGACTGAATCTGCTGTTTTTATAACAAACGCGATAACGACGAAACGTTGGAAAAGGTGAAGCAATAAACTGGAAGAGAGAGAGAGGTTTTCATGTTGTCCTTTAAGACATCAATGTTTCTTATACATGGGTTATTTTCTGAGCTGGTTGCAGGAAACTATCTGATAGGNCAGGAAATCATTAAGAGCACCAGATAAAATGATGTGCAAATGTTACTTAGCAAGTCTTCATTCTCATCTGGTGGAAGCTAAAGGAAACTGAAGATGGCTTGCAGATCAGTTTTTGTCTCATATATTGTGCAAATGAAAGCTTTAAATAGGTATTGACTGAATCTGCTGTTTTTATAACAAACGCGATAACGACGAAACGTTGGAAAAGGTGAAGCAATAAACTGGAAGAGAGAGAGAGGTTTTCATGTTGTCCTTTAAGACATCAATGTTTCTTATACATGGGTTATTTTCTGAGCTGGTTGCAGGAAACTATCTGATAGGATGTAGATAAGGATGAGTGATCTGTCAGAGTGCATAGTCATCTTCTTCTTCTTCTGCAGCCATTACCCGCTCCACCTCTTAATGCACTAGAGTTGCACTGCTCACACAGCACACCCTTCATTAAAAGGAAGATGCAGAAAGCAAGCCAGAGTCCCACTTTTTAAGCTGTACACAGCATTAACATGGAGGACGTTTCTCTTTAGTAATTTATATCAATTTGATGCCAGAGCAAACATGACTGATGCTGAATTTATCAGAACATTGAGCTACACAAAAAATGAAGGTCAGCATCACTGACATCCTAGATGAAACTGAAAAAAATATAAAGAATAATATAGCTATAAATAACAAATTACTCTTTAGTTTTAAATTCTACAGATTTTAATTTGATGATATAAAAAAACAAAACCCTAAAACTCACCTCTTCTTTACAAATTTTTGAAAATCAACCTTCATCTGTTTAGTATCATACAAAAGATTTAAAAAAATGGCAACAGAAGGAAAACAAAAGTTGAGCGCACCGGGCAGAAGTAGGAGTTTTCAGTGATGTATCGCGCCACTGCATCGTGACTGGCCGAGGCCGCCATGACCAGCAGCAGTGCATCTCGAGCCTGCTGTCCGATGGCTCCATCCCGGTGGATGAACGGCACCAGCAGGGAGAAGATCAGCAGATTGGTGGAGCCCTGTTTGGCAGGTGCAGCCTGGAACAGCATCTCCAAGACCACCGGCTGCCGAGCCATGGTCACACAAACCTGTTGGGGGTTAAAAAATAAACAAACAGGAAATTATTGGACGAAACGTGGAAGCAATGAAAAAAAAAAGTGAAAAATTTCCTTTAAACATTTTTTGCAAATCTCTTATGTTGCTGCTATTTTTCACCTTTCCATTACTGTAAAAATGTCCACTGCTGTTATTGATTTTTTTATTCTCTAGATAGAGAGAATTATAATGTAAAAAAATTGTACCGTAGAATACTCCATTTCTTTATTTTCTTATCTGTTGTTTTTATAAACTTTTCTAGGGTGCACATTGTGTGACCACCTCTGCTGTAACCTTTTGCTGCTGTAACACCACAATTTCCCCATTTTGGGACAATAAAGGGACTTTCTATTCTTCTATTCTAAAAGTAATATCAATAAAAAGCATTGTTACACCCGTTAACACTATCAAGACTAGATCTTAAACATGATGTACAGATTTTCTCCATCTGACTGAGCTTCAACTGTTAAGCAAAAAAAAAAAAAAGCCAAGGGAGGTTTCACAAAGTAGTGACTAAAGAGACTTACAGATCATTTCAAAATAAATATAAAAACGACTGCATTTTTTTTTCTCTAAACTTTATTTGATCCATCATATGAAGCCTAAATAAACATCCTGAGGTTTGCGGTTCTTATGATGAAATATGGTTGCCAAACACTGAACAAATATAAATAAAAGTCTAAGAAAAGGTTGAAGCAGATAAGGTCCCAGCCCAGTTAATTTAGTTATTTGTGCCAAAATTCTATTTCATATTATTTCAGGAATAATCCGGTGCATAAAAAAAACTCTAAAAAAAAAGGAAACCTCAAACTACTAACATGAAAACAGTCCTATTAATAACAATAAAAGTATCTGGGTTTTTTTTTTTTTTTTGCAAACCTGATTAAGCAGCAGTACAAGGCTGTTCTCCAAAGCTAAGGGACAGCCGAGTTCTGGGTCAGCGCATGCTCCCAGCAGCCTCAGCAGCGGGTGAAGTACGGCCGTGTGCTGCAGCAGAGGCTGCTGCGACTGGCCGATCAGCATCTCGAACAGCTTGAGCAGAGCCCCCTGACTGTCTGGGTCCAGGCCGCGCCGGAGGTGCCACTGAACCAGGCGCTCCAGGATGTTCTCTGTGACCACCAGCTCCAGTATCGGGCCCATGGGCGCCGCGCATGAGCCGCCCTCCGTGCTGTCCGTGGGGCGCTCCTCCGCCAGCAGACATAACATCTGGTCGGTGTTATTTCTCACAGCTGTCAGGTCGTCGCTAGAGGATGTTGTCTCTCGCTGATCCAGAACCCAAGATACCTGAAGAAAATAAAAGTCAATGTTACAAAAATTAAGTTAATATGATCCTTTGATTCATTATTAACCTCCTCCTAAGTAAAAAAAAAAAAAGTTTAGGCAAAGAAGTGGGCATTAAAACTAAGATATAATAGAAAAATGCTCGGCCGAGATACTTTTAAAAGAAATGCAATGAATCATCTCAACAGCTGCGGTGGAGCTCAGATCTTTGCATGAAATACTGCGTTATATTGCAGAGCTTCACATGTCCTCCAGCAACAAACTTCACATTAGACCCTAATGTTTGGGTTCTCCACCCTGGCCCTCAGGGTTCATCATGTTCTGGAACTGAGTGCCAAAATGTTTTGCCTCCTGAGCCTGACATCAAACCTGCTGCAACCTGTTTTATCCCCCATTCATTTGAGTTAGATGTGTGACAGCGGGAAAACACCTTAAATCACGCAAACAGGACCAAGAGCTGCTGCTTTATGAAGTTAGATTTGTTCCATTATGATTGCAAGCAAAGAACACGCTTTATATCATCATTATTATTAATAAATGGAAATACAAACAAGACACATTTTATAAATTGAAATTTGAAAAAAAAACTTCAGAAATTAAACTTTAAAAGAAGCATTTTAATCAAACAGTGTTACATTGCTTTCAATTTTATTACTTTTTTTTGTTGTTTTCAAAGTTTTTTTTTTTTAATTTACAGATTTTATATATTCAAACGTTATTTTTGTTTTTTACTTTTTTTAAATAGATATATTCATTTCAGCTTTTCATATCAAGTTTTACAAATTGCATTCCGATCTGTGAAATGCAGTTTCATAGATCCCATTCTTTTCACTTCAAGCCAAATACAAACGCTTATAAGTTTGCTTCTCCCTCCAAAGAAAGACCCACCATTAGAAGGGAAGAGAATGTAATCTTGAAAACCTGATTTAAAAAAAAAAAACAAAAAACGGGGACAATATAAAGTCAGTAGAAAAAAAAATAAGATTGAAAAAAAAAAACATGTTTAAAATATATAATATATACGATTTTTGGGGGGAAAAAACCCTGAAAAATATGAATCTTGGAAAACAACAAACCTACTCTCTACTTTATTTACTTATTCACTTTATTAAAGTTTAATTTTTGAGCTGCATTTTTTTTTTCCATTTACAAAATATATTCTTTGTTTGCAATAATAATGGCACAAAATTCACTCCATACCATCTTAAAGGATTCGCCCAAACTCTACGTGAGGTAGACACTACAGTGACCTTATTAGGTGATGAGCATCCATTTTCAACCTGGTTGTGTTATGGCTTCAAAAACAAACCAAAAAAAATGTTTCTATCACAGCAGGACAGAGCAGGGCGAACCAAAAACCGACCCTGGAGAGCCCCCATCCAGCACATTTAACAAGGGTCGCTCAAACACAAGAACTTTAAGTTGGAAAAAAAACATTTTTAGCTTTCAACATAAGAGGTTTCACAACATTATCAAGAACAAGTGTGATGTGTGGAGTCACAGTGAGTCGACAGAATGACTCGGATTAGGCTGGTCATAATGACAGGTCAGAAAAAACCACACCAATGATGAAGCTGTTGAGCTAAAAAAAAAAAAAAATACTGGTGCAGAAAATGATGCTTCAAAAACAAAGAGAAAATTACTGCAGGAACGCTGTGACAAAAGTATTCTTCCACATAATCTATATTTTAACCTTCTACTTACTTAAAAAAAAAAAAAAAAGCATGTAATGCATGTTAGACAGAGTCGTGGTGTGATAAATTCCTTTCAGTCAGCACCACAGTGACTTCTGTAAATTATTTTTTATTGAACAGACAGCATCCAGTCTAAGGACAAGCTGAAAGAGCAAATGTCCCAGAAGCATTCCGTCTAATGCTGCCTTGGAGCTATTTAAGACATCGAGAGGAGACAGGGCGCTGTAATCCATCAAACCTTTTATTTTGGGGCTGGACTTGAGCCAATCTGGTTGTTTAAGTATACCGGCTACTCAAGCCATCACCAAAACAGGATGAACACTGATCTACCCTCCATCACTGGTCAGATCTATTAACACTTTGACAGAATAACATTTGGAACCGTCCACCATTGTGTTTTTAGCTAAATATATATAGAAATTTTACAAAATGGGTTCATCACCTAAAGATACAGAAACACCGGATGACTAGAATACCTTCTAAACCTTTCCCTGTGGTTGCACAAAGACACATTTGGAGATTTCCCTTTGCAAAAAAAAAATAACGGCAATCATGGCATAAAAACTAAAAGAAAAACAAATATCAATGTTTTAGGTTTTAAAATACAGTACAGTTGGAAAGCAATGAACAGCATTTATGTTTAGCAGGTGGCTACAAGCACTACCTGAGCAAATAGATTAATAAAACTGATAAAATCATCTTGATTAAAGGTGCTATTGTTTTTTATAGTATATCACACACCTTTATAGCTTAGTGATTTTACCTAAGATAATCATGCTACATCTGATAAAAAATAAATCGATTTCAAGCTTTGTCCTTATTGTCAAAATGGGTCTATTTTCTTAAAGATTAAGAATAACATACTAAAATACATAAGATTACAATGTACTACTGTATATGCAAGAATATGTAAAGTCTTGCTGGAGGAGCTATACATCCCATCAGTAGAAGGATGTGATGGACTTAAGGCAAAGATTGTGTTAATAAAGTTGGGGAAGCACCACTGAGGATGCTGTAGTATGCATATGGTGCCAATCCTTTGGAGTGTGACACTGTAACAATGACGCATCAACCCCACTGAGCACGCTCATCCAACAGACGTAATGGAAACACAGC
>NW_015151144.1:232573-250663 GCF_000732505.1 Cyprinodon variegatus
TTTACACTTTCTGATTGTTGAAATTGACCTATGAATCATAATATTGTACCTAAAAATGATCTCATGTCTTCCTTATGAAATTTCCATCTCTAATCAAGCACACATACTTCCCATAATCAGGACAAAAGTAATGTTGGAACAAATACAAAAAAGTTAGCTAGCAGCATTCCACCTCAATAAGCAGGAAATAGCGTTTCAGAGTCTACATTTCCCTGGACCCCCCTACGCCAAGCAAAGCCTAAGATGTGATACACCAAGGTGTACACCCTATGAAATGTACCGAGCTAAAAGCCTGATGTACAATAAGCAAGAAATGACAGGTATATATACAAGTCTATATAGTCCCACATACTTGTGCTTATGGAGCAGACAAATTGACTGTAAAACCTGATTTCTTTTTATAGCTTTCAATTATTTTCTTAAAGTCGCAGGGAAACTGCTGTTCCAACGGTTACAATTCCGAATTCTCCCGAGTGGTGCATGACTTTAGAGGAGTGCATAAAGTGAACGTGATTGGTCGATTATCAAGAGGGCAGGATTGGTGTGCCGGAAGGTTCACAAGCAAGTTTGTGGCCGGTGTCTCTGAAGCATCTTGCTAACCAGTTAGCAACTTAGTGCTACTTGGTCCCAATGGGAAATTCCATTGGGACCAAGTAGCACTAAATTCGTGACTTAGAAACGACACCATCAAGGAACGCTATGGACAGCGGAAATGAGCAAGAGGAAGTGGTGGATGAGTGTCCGCCATCATAAATTACTTATTTAGAAGAGGAAAGCGGGGAGGAAGATATTGTGGAAGAGGACTTGGTTTGGTGTAGAAGGCTTCCAGCCCTACATGTTTGAGCCCTTGCCTCGCAACGCTGCCAGTTCTGTTAGCTCTACGCCTGCTGCAGACACAGACGTCCATCCCCGTGAACAGTGGGACGGAGCTCAATGGTAAAGTTAATGATTATTATTTCTTATTGCGACCGTTGCGTATATCAGCTGTGACATATGAATCAAGATGCTATGACCAAAAAAATTTGATTGACAGACGGTTGTTATAGAGTGCCTTTATATACATGTTTAAGCCAGAATATTTTGACATTTAAATAGGATTTCCCTACGACTTAAACACTCACAAAAAAACAGTAATGTTCATCTTTATATAATCTTGAAATTCATATCTAAACATTGACAATAAATTGCAAACATTGGACATCAACATGTGCATTTCAAAAAATGCTCGCATCAAAGTAAATAAGACAATAGAAAAAAACAAAAACAGGTTGAGGGTATTGAATAAAAGGTTCACAAAGTAAGTATATTCTTTAGCGCACCTGTCTCCAGTGGTTCTCAAACACCATGAGGCAGGTCTCTGGGTCAGCAGTGCACGGGCTGGAGGGGGCAGCGGAGGTGACGGCGCTGCGGCCGGACCGTGGGTTCAACCTGCTAAGCCAACTCATTCCGAACCCGGCAGGAGGCAGGTGAAAGGTCTCACAGACTCAAATACAAGGGGGAGAAGAAAAAGAGAAAGTCCGAGTACAGAGAAAAAGGGACCGGGACAGAAGGAGAGGGTGCAGGAGGGGGAAAAGATGAGGGAGGCGGAGGCGATTCCAATCGGAGAAAAAAAGGACGATCCTGGAACGAGCTGCCACTACTGATCAGCGAAGCAAGTTGCTGATTCAGAAACTTTGCTATCCTGTCCTCCCTCTGGACCCTGTCATCCAGTCTGAAGCCAAGACCACTCCATTGCCAATCAGGACGGGTTCGCCACCCTGGGAAGACAAACAAACAAACACTTACTGGTTATCTTTTTCTATATCATCAAAACAAACTCTGATGATGTACAAAGAATCAGTTTAACAAGAATGACTGAATAGATTTTTTCAAACAAGCACATCTCTACATGCACATCAAATATTATCCACACACACTGTGCATCTGTAAAAACAAGCAGCATTAGATATAGATAAAATAAGATGAACCAAGAAAGATACATTTCTATATTTCTTCTTTATATTTTTTTTTATAAGCCTCTTCAGTTAACAGTTTACAAGAGTCCTCTAAAAGAGAAAACTACACCAAGACCTCCTTTATGTTTACTACAGGAATATCAGCCTGTTACCATTATATCTTTTCTTTATTAATTCATATAAGTGTTTCACTAATTTGATGTTTAAAAAGAAAAAATTAACTGTGAAAGTCTGTAACTATAAAATTATCTCTCAAATTTCTTTACTGAAAGTTGAAACATGTAAAAAGGTCCGCTCTCAATTTGAGTTTCATGTTTCATGATAAAATGTAAAGGAAGTAGCAACAGAGAAGGAACACTTCATCTCACGCAAATTTTAACCACAATTTTCTTATCAGTAACGTGTTAAGTAAAAACTCTAAATTTGCATAACAGTCTTCACTGGATAAAAAAAAGCACAAAAAATGTCCGTTTTCTGGAAAGAAATGAAGCCTAACCTACATGTTTTTTTTTTCCAAGATGCAGTCAATGAGACCTTCTACGGTTCTTTTATTACCCTGTTCACTTGTAAAAGATGAGAATAAGAGGATGGATGGGTTTTCTTTTCTGCCCATCAGCCAAACACATAGATTAGCAGCTCAAACTTTATTATTACAACAAAAAACATCTACTAAAGTAAAGAGGAAGTTTTAAAAAGAAAAACAAGAACACGAAGAGGAGAAAACTCAAAGAAATGGATGACAAAGTGGCAGGAAAAGCTGCAGGATTTTCCTTTTTTAAGGAAATATTTGTGTTGTGTGTTTTTAGCCAACCCAAGTGAGTCACTGTTCTTTAAAAACGCCTTTGTAACAACCTGTTGCTGTAATAGCAGCAGCTTAGGGCTCTGTCTCTGCCTGCTTTGCTTTAACCGACATGACCATCCAATCTGACTCATCAGCTCAGACAGACTGGATGGAGCACATCTGGAGTAGCAGTTTCAAAGTCTTGAAACTAACTGGCTTTAGTCCTGGACTTTGACTGGGCCATAAATGCACAGATCTATAGGTTTCCGCTGAGGCTCTGGCTGTATATTTAAGGTTGTCATGTTCTAGGCCAGGGGTCGGCAACCCAAACCCGCTCAAAGAGCCATATTGGACCAAAAAATAGATCTGTCTGGAGCCGCAGAAAAGTAAAAGTCTTATATATGCCTCGTATGGCCACACAGGCTCTAAGTGTATTATCCCACTATAGAAAAGGACTATGTGGGCTTAAATATATAATAAGCATTCATGATTAAATGTTTATCCTGGAGCAAATGTCACATAGCAGCATGAGGTGAGGTAGGAGCAGTGAACGCTCTCACTGCGCGCCGCTTCACCGCCCTTCACCATGCCGTTTAAGTTTGTTGTTTGTGTTGGGAGGAGTTGATTGAGTCATGAGGAACCAAGCAGGAACTGACATCCATCAGAGCAGTGTTCTCTAACCCCGAAATCTATATATATTAATATACTTTTAGGATTTGGGGGAAAAAATGGAAGAAAGTTCCAATTCCTGCATCAGAGCGCTACCTGTTTGATCTGTGGACGGTTTTCCATCCTTGCAACCAAACTAGCAGCAGTAGTGCAGTTTGGAGATGCAATCCACCTCTTAAATCTATCTGTGCTCTCCTCTAATTTATCCAGAAGTTCTGCAATCGCACTTTTTCTCTCACTCCCAACTTGGTGGTCGGCTGCATATTTAGATTGCCTTTCCTGGAAATGCCTTTCCAAATTTGTCTTTTTATTTTTTGAAAAACCCCGAATAAAAAACAAAAAAGCAAGCAAACCCTCCCCAATGAAAAAGAAAACAAAAGAATCCGTCCAATCCTTGAATCCTCTTTTCTCATCAGCCATCTTCCTTTTTTCCCTTTGGGATCCATGGTCTGAGACACACCCACCGCTTTGTTTGCCTGGCGCCGCACCGGTCGCAAGTTATGACCACTGATCTATATGACTATGATGCAAATTATTGTTTAAATGTATTTATTATGCAAATGTTTACAGCATTGGAAAACATAAATAATTTTTGTTTGACCTACTGCACACCATATTAAAGCAACAACAACAAAAAAATTGATTTTCATACATTTTTGAAAAAGCTCCAGGGAGCCGCGAGGGGGACGCTAAAGAGCCGCAAACGGCTCCGGAGCCGCGAGTTGCCGACACCCGTTCTAGACCTAGAACCTTAACTTCTGTCTCTTTTAGGTTTTCCTTCTCCATCAACACTAATCAGCTTCCCTGTCCCTAGTAAAGAGCAGCAGCCTCAGAGAGTGATGCTGTAGCCACAACATGTCGTCCCTGGTAAGATGGGTTGGCTTTCTTCGAAACGTCCATCAACTTTTTTTGAGTGCATAAAAATCTCACGCCCTTATTGAGTATTAATCAGTTAAATGCTCCTCTTGCGTGACAGTGTTAATTGATGACCATCATGTTTTGGTAGGTTCAGCGTGGTGTGATACTTTCTTAATGTTCAAAATAAAATTTAACCTCTCAACATCCACCTCATTCTCGCCTATTTTGCATATCCAAATGGAAAAGCAAATAACTGAGAAACTGTAAGCCCAAATTACATTTGTGATACATTATTGGAAAGCTAACACCTTCTAGTTTCTGAATATATTAAAAATTGGGTGAGTAAAACACAGCCCAGGCTGCATCAGTTCAAACATGACTCAAATTTTTTTTTTTATTCTCAAAAATAATAGGTAATTTTTGAACAGCAGTAGTAAAGACATGCTTTTTCATGTTTGCATTTTGACATGCTGCTATATCTGTGTTAATTGTGCTTTGGTGCTCACTGTGTCCATAACATTAACTTGGTGGTTGAATTGGGGAGAATCTAAGCTTTTCTAAGATGTCTAACATGTCTATATTGGTAAACATTTTACCGGTGTAATTTTCATGCATTGAGTTATTAGTTGTAAACGCTTTAAATCGGTGGGTTTGGAGAGGTTAAAAAGCCCCCTGTGAAGTTATTCTGAACTAAAGCTACAGTTTCGTCATTCAACCCTGCATTAAACCATCTACTATCTGATGTGTTGTGTGGTTTCCATGAAGCAAAGCAGAAGCTCTTTCACAAAACACAAGTGTTTACACCTGGAATAAAATGCATCAACATATTAGCCTAGTAAACTAGCCCCACCTGCCAGCAGTCAAAATCATTTTAGCCTGCGAGTTTGGCCTAGCCTCTATCAATGCCCCAGACCCTAGAACTGGCAGGCCAATCACAAAGCAGAGATGTGTTTTGAATTTTTGGATGTAAAGCGAGCGGGGTTTTGAGGGCGACGACAAAGCTGCGCGAAGCTGGAGAAAGCACAACAAGGAAGATGGCAACAACTATTGAACAGTAGCATGCACTGCGGCAGCAGCAGCTTTCAATGGAGCGCTCCATTGAAAGTTAAAACTTCTCTGTTCTGTTGCTGTTGTTCAATCAAAGTACGTTTTAAGATCATTTGAGGTGAGAACATTATACTTTAAAGCGTACCTATCTGGTCCATATACCGAATTAATGCATAATTAAAAAAAAACTATTTCCGAAGTTGAGAGGACCGCGGCAACCAGCGGACCTCCGAGGCTAACGGCAGCCAGGGCCAACCGCAGCGCGTCTGCAGCGGTCCTCTTTTGGCATAGCCATGCGTGAAGGACCGCTGGCTCTGATAGTGATTTTTGACTCAGCTTTGGAATCAGTTTAGGAAGGATTAGACTTGGGGTTTTCGTTGAAACATGAGCAGGAAGAGGCTCTACGCTTACTCATATTTAAGAAATACGTATTCGCCGTTTTACCGACAGGCTGTTTGTTTAACCCACCAGCTTTCTATCATGCTTACTACGTCACAGTCAGTTGCACTCATTGGTCATAGCGTTGGCCAATAGGCACAGATATGGTTTTAAAAACAATGAGTTGTTCTCATCAACAATCTTCCGATGTCTCATTCATCGGGGCCGGACTAAATTACACATTTAATCTCACATTTAGTCTGGTTTATCAGGCTACCAGCATATAACAAAATCGTAACAAAAGGGGCAGAAGAGAAATACACTGAACACTTTTAAGATTTTTTTTTTTTTTTAATCAGTTAAATATTCTTCAATCTTTTCTTTTGACTTCGTATTTAAATGTTTGTGTTTGTTAAATCCAACATTACGAAAAGTTAAAACGCTGTATTACATTTTTTTGGAACTGAGAATTTATGCCAACAAAGCATCATAACTGGATCCACGTGTTACTTTTAAAGGAACCTATTCCTTTGGTTGGGCTTGAATCAGCAGATCAGGAACCTCCCTGATGAGGCAAGCAGGGTTATAACAGGCTAACGTGTTCATTGTTACAGTGAGAAAAGTAAACACTAAAATAGTTTTGCAATATTTCTTATGGCAAATTACAACATGATGTGGATAAATGACTCATGATTTCTACTTGGGGTCAGACATGAGTTAGGATTTCATCCAGAGTTTATTTACTTTTCCAACAGCAGCTACACACAAATAGATCTGAAAGACAGCCAGGGAAGTATTTGCAATCTTTTTTTTTCTTTTAATGATTAACCACTCCTTATTTTAATAAGTTCCAACTTATGAGCTCATGCAGAGCACTCTGAAGATGTGAATCGAAACAAAAGATTAAAGCAATACTGTTTTGGCAAAGAGTTGCCCTAAATATTTATCCAAGCAGGTCGGGACATTTGAAGCCCTTCCAAGAATATACTCTGAATGCGGAAATTCAGGTCTTCAGTCTTTTACTTTCAGGTCGCTCACACACAAAGCATCATAAAACAACTTATAAAAACGAGTTCAAAGTGCAGCTACAGTTTCCATTGAAGGGGGGGTGGCGTGTCCTAAAGACCTGATTTCAATGTTTTTCAGACAGCACACCGTTCAACAATCTGTTGAACGGTTATTTGTGGAACAATCTGTTATTTTAATCATAGAGAATTGCCTTAAAGTCAAACTCAGGATACACTTAAAGCAATTTTCAGGAATTTCTGTGATTTCATGCACTGGATAAGCCGAATCCTAACAAGTTAGTCTTTTAATCACATTCTTGTCCTTTTGTATCTTTTAACCTTTCTCCATTTTTCTTTTTACTGACGAATCAGATCCTGCTGTGACAGTTACAGAGGGGAGGCAAGAAGAATGCAACTAAAGAGTCACCTTTCTTAATAAATTCACCAAGTTATAAATAACATCTGATTCATGATAGGGCTGCAACTAAGGATTATTTTGCTAACCGATTAATCTGTCCATTATTTTTCTTGATTAATAATCGGATAGTAAAAGTTTATTTACATTTTTTTTTACAGAATTAAACAAGATTAAACTAAAACTTTTCCTCCTGTGAAGTTCTGGATAGAAAATATTGACAAACGAAAACATTCTTTTTATCTTTAATGATAAAAATGTATATATTTCTTCACAATTTCTCAGTTAAAGGCATGTTTTAGAGTCTCTATACTCCAGTTAAGGAAGAATTAATTAATAAATTGAATTATTTCAAAAATCTATTGCTAACAATTAATGCTTTCAGATCTATTTCTTTACTTAATTTTCTCCTGAGTATACTTGAGCAAATATATCAACTAAATGCAATCACGCATGTCCTGCAACAGGGTCCAATTTAATAGCAAATACCTATTTGGTGTTATCATCAATAAAAGGCAAAAGCAATCTTCCAAATCTGATTTTAAAGAATACTTGTGAGCAAAAATGAGTCAATAAGTTTCGCTTTTACTGCACAAAAAGACAGTCTTGATATTAATTGAATCAAGTGAAAGACAAGTGCATCTGTAAGTCAGTTCGTCTTAATACATGTAGCAAGAAATTAGGCTTTTAAGGTTTTATAAAGTTATTGTTTTAAAACCATCACATGGAACATACATCATTACTGGGCATATAATATAATAATACCTGTAATAATCTTTACTGCATTTGGTTGTGTTTTTTTTTTTATGTCTACTTCACTTTAAACACAAACTTGTGGGAAATGTTTTTTTTACATATTAATTTTCTAAAGATGCAAAACATTAGCACAATTTCATCTTAGAAGCAGATAAAAATCAAAAGTTGAGTATGAAACATTTAAAAGGAAAACTGATAGCATTTTAAACAGTTATCTAACCAATAACATGGGGAAAAGTCAGAATTCTGACTTTAATCTCAGAACCTGATAGCATTTTAAGCAATTATATAACCAGTAATAGGTTCATGGGTTATAGAGGCGGCTGTGAAATGGGGGTTAAAACAGCTCAAATCTAAAGTATAATACCTTTCTGGGCAACACAGGTTCACCTTTGGGTTTAAAACATTAATATAGGCCAAAAGAAAGCAAGACAACCAGCTAATGATTTCAATTTAAATTACAAACCTTGAGTTTACATCCAGATACTAATGAATTCTGATTATATGCTTTTATTCTTCCCTATACAACTGCGGCATATTTGGTGAAATAATGGGAAATGCAAAACAAAAGTCATAGAAACTCCAATTTGCTTTGATTCAACATGGGATTGTCAGGTGAGAACGCAGATTATTGAAGGGTTACTGTTTAGCTTCAGAGTTTAGAGATAACAACCAGAGGAATGTGTGTGTCTGAGTTTCAGGATCAGCAATTAAACCAAGGAGGCAGGAGTTCACAGTCCTAATGCCTTCAGGTCATATGTTCATGTCAGTCACTGCCTATGACAGCAACTCAACACAGATTTTTTTTTTTTATTAAATATATATATTTTGTTAATGTCTAGTATAATAATCAATTTTATCAGGAGGTAGAGGTGCTTCATTTCACATTAATAGGAAAACAATCAATGTAATTCAATTTCGAAATGATGTAGTAACGTTGTTTACATGTAAGGATAACGTATTTATATACATATACACAACAACCATAAAATAATAAATACACGTGGCTATGAAAGTATTAAGATAAAAAAAATAGCCTAATGTAAATCAGGTCAATAATACACACCTTGTTTTTCTATACAGAAATCCCAGCAGTTGTTGGGAGGAGAAGGTTTCCTTGGATAGCAACCTGCTAGCTTCCAGCTAACGCCTAGCTGTTGATGAATTCCACAATGTCAGGGCAAAAACCGGCAGACGGACCGGAACACAGCGCAGAGAGCAGCGGTGAACCGCTCCACACTGACCCGGCGATGCTAATAGACTAACCACTCCTTCTCTGGGGCAGCAGTGCATCCTGTTAACGGCAGATAAACATCCCATTTGATGATTTCTCAAACAGTCTTCCCTCTCCCGCGGCCATCTTGCTTTAACTCCTCCCACACAGCTTGACTGAGTCACAGCGACGCTGCTGCTCACAGCTGCATGGATTCACAGCGACCCAAACCCAACCGATCCCGTTAAATCTGGTACAATGTGTGCTAAATGGCCCAGTGGAGGAGCAGTGCTGCCACCCCAAGCAAAAATATTATTTCTATATTGCAAACATACAGGATTAGGGCCACTGAAAAAAGAAAAAAACTGATTTTTAAAATGTATTTCAGTTTAATATAGGAAATAAGTTAGAATACTGACTTTAATTTTAGAATTCTCACTCTCATCTCAGAATTCTGACTTTAATCTCAAAATTCTGGCTTTAATCTTAGAATGCTGACTTTAATTTCAGAATTCTGACTTTTTTCTCAGAATTCTGACTTTAATCTCTGAATTCTGACTTTTTTTCTCAGAATTCTGACTTTTTTCTTAGAATTATGACTTTTTTCTCAGAATTCTGACTTTAATCTCAGAATTCTGACTTTTTTTCTCAGAATTCTGACTTTAATCTCAGAATTTTGGATCTTAATGTATATGGGCACCATGAAGGTAGAGATGTGGGAGCACTCAGCTTCACTGACAAAGATGTGAGTTTTTTGGGAGGGCCAGTAACACATTGTAGGCAAATGATGGAATTAGGCGACTTTTTACGTGCCCCAGGGGTCCACTGTGATGCTATTTCATTAATGGAAGAGCAGAAGGTGATTAAAACAAGAGAGCTAGTTTAGTCTCTAAAACAGATATGGCTACGGCTTGAAGCTAACATGTTTGTTTGCTGTGAGAATTCAGTCAGAATTCTGAGATTAAAAAGTAGAATTCAGAGAAAAAGTCAGAATGCTGAGATTAAAGTCAGAATTCTGACTTTTTCCCCATATTTAACTGAAATAATATTTAAAAATCAGTTAACTTTTTTTTTCCATTGGCCCTAATCCTCTTCCGTACAAAAAAAATGTGTGTGTGTGTGTGTGTGTGTGTTCAATAAAATTTGAAACATGTTCAAATCCATGGGTCCAATATGTCAAATAAGCTTTATAGACATTACAGTTTTAAACTGTCACCAAAGCACAAGTTTACTCAAATATGTATATTCAAAATAAATTCAAATTCAAACCTGACATTAATAGTAGTAGTGCTGCACTATATATCACGCTATATCAAAATAAAAGACTAAATAAAGCATTCTAATTATTACATAGACCGGTATGGCGCATTGCAGGTTAACAAAAAAATCAAACGACCCCCATTCCAAAGGGCCGGACCCCTTCGTCCGTTTCAATTTGCAGTTTTCAAAACAAAAACAAGGCTTTGTTGGGCTACTGTATAAAACCTCGAACTAATCCTTATTCCTGAAATTTTAAATTGAAAAACCTTCTTGGATGGAAAGATAAACATCTTCAAACTTGGAAACAAAGTCCAATGGGTTGTTTTTAATTTCTCATATTTTTATGTTATTATTTTGGAGAAACAGATCTTATTTCTTTAATTGTGGCGTTATGTTCTGTGCTCAGAGAGTGTTGCTGTTTCATAGAAGTTCTGTTTGTATAAGGCAGGGTCTAGCTCCATCAGGTGGTTAGTAAATTTTATGCGGATCAGGGTAGGGGCAGTAATTGAGTTAAGGGGGATGGGGGGGGCCATGCCAGTCCAGGGACTGACTGCAGTTCTACTGAAAGTACCTTGGTCAAGGTCACTGACCAGACACGGAACAACCATACCATAGCTTTATGTTAATAGACCATATTTATTAGGCTATGTATGCCTCCAAAAGAACTTCCACTATCCCCCTTATTTTTTTATAACAAGACTACTGGGTAGGGGTAAGTATTGGCATGGGCGTTGCGATAAGATACGTCACGATGGGTCATGATACAATATATCACAGTATTGCAATGTCACCATATATTGTGATATTTTTCCTGCTATAAAAAATTGAATGTAAAGCCTCTGTATATGTTCATCTGATGATATTGAGTATTTAGTTATTTTGGTTTTGATGTTGCTTAGGGTTCGAGTCAGTCTTTCACTGTGACCGCCTCAAACTACAGATATAACACTGCATCGCACAGTAAAAGGGCTCCACAGCGCTATCTGCCCAATTGGCAGTACAAAGGTAGCCCATTTTCCCTCATTGTTTTAAATTAAAATGTTTTGTTTTAAAGAAATCAATACTAGGAACTAAAACATCAATACTATATCAGGCAGCCAAAAATTACGATATATATCCAAAGCGATTTTTTTTTTTACACACCCCTAATCGGGGGTGGAAATTCATCCACTTCTCTCCTTGACAGCAGTTGGAAGTTATTAGCAATTAGCAAGACACTTAAAAAAGGAGTGGTTCTGAAGATGGCAACCACAGACCACTTCTCAGTAACTATGCTTTCTGGCTGATGTTTTGGTCATTTTTGAATGTTGGTGGTGCTTTAATACTCGTGGTAGCATAAGAAGGACTCTACAACCTACACAAGTGGCTTAGGTAGTGCAGCTCATTCAGGTTGTCACATCAATGTGAGTCTGTCAGCGTCGGTTCCAGGGGGGCTACCAGAAGTACACCAGGAAGTCAGAAGGGCCACCACTTTTACTATGCATTCGGTCAAAAAGTGATGCTAAAAGCTTTGTGAAATCATAAAATGTGTAAATAGTAAATCCAATTAAAACACAGTTAGTGTAAAACACAACATAGTGATTAGAGAATTTCAGAGAAAGTGGTATTGCGATACAGCGGTTGGATCTTCCTCCCCCATCTTCACAACAGACAGAGGAAATACAGAGGGAAAGAGTGAAAGGTATTTCTCTGTATTCTTTGATAATTTCCTTTTTAAAATGTATGATTTTCGCCCAAATGCTTTTAGACAATGTGAGTAATTGACACAAAACCTATTTTAAATATAGATTGGGAAATCCAGTTTTATTATATTCAATATTTCTATTAATCTTTAATCTGGAGTTTGCTCTCATAGTTTGCTTTGGTTTCCCATTATATATATTAAAATCATTTAATATCTTGTCCCTCCCTAAAAAAATAACCACTACCCCAGATAACCTTATTAACATGAGAAGAGTGATTCATTCATTAGTCTTTTAACAGAGAGCAGCTAGCAGGCAACTTTAGACACAAAGCAGAATAAAAAAAAAAGTGCAGTAAATTGCAAAAATAATGCTATGCACATCTAGCCAGCGCTATAGGACATCAGTTTATACTGTATGGTTTGTCAGCCGGTGATGTCAGAATTAAATTATGGAAAGGCAAACATGCAGAAAAGCACCACTTTAATAAAATTAGGTTTTAAAAAGTCCCAATGGTATGAAATACTGCCAAATCCCATTAAATTGCAGTATTTTAACACCGACTGAAAGCCGGGAAAAATCCCAACATTTTTGTGGTTGTTGAAAGCTTTTTTTTTTAATGCCCAGTGGGGTTCTGTGTCCTGACTAAATAGCTTTTTATTTTGTTGTATGGCATTTGATACACCATCTAAAACAGTGTTTTCTCAAATTAACCATGGCTGCCCATGCTCTTCTTATCCAATAAGTTTAAACTCAATTCATCCAATAAGGGAAGGCTTTTTATGGTGAATTTCATACATTCTTCTGCATCTGTGTTTGCTTCTGTATTTATCTCATTAAATGTCATTAAATTAGTCTGTCTTTCAAGACAAAAGCAGAGCAGAAAATACACAATACCTGTCTGCCATAATTGAAAACTGAAATGTATGGAAATTCAAGCTGTAATTCTTGTCACCTCCGCCAGGTGTCACTCACACAGTAGCAGCTGTGCAGAAACTCTTTCTGAGGACATTTGGTTGTAATGCTTTAAAATAAAGGAAAATTACCTTTGACTACTGTGTTGTTTTTCTATAAACAGCTGCTAAAAAGATTTTGATCACTGAGCTGGTCTGCATTACAGACTGACAACGGTCGTTATCATATAAAATGAATATGTTATAGTTTTTACTGTCTGTGTTTCCTTGTTTTTCTTCTTTATAGTAAATATCAGTGATATCTAGAGGGTAATTTCCTTTTATCAGCTGACAGTTTTAAACATGAATTTCTTATGCATGCAACAGAAAAATGAAATTTAATTTCCCTTTTCATCATCTCCTTTATTTAATATTTCTGTAATTTTATTTGATGATTTAATTTAAGTAAAACATGATTAAAGCAAAACTAATAAAAAAAAATGCATAAACATGTTCCTTCTGTGCATTACAAACCTAAATACTTATTATTCATCATTACTCATACATTTCTTTTGTTATTTAATACTGTACTTTGTTAATTTAATACTGTTAATTTGATACTTAATTAAAGCGGGATATTGTTGTTTTCTATGTTCAGTACTTTCATTGTTGTGTTAATGTTATTGTTTATTATGTTTTTATTATCCTTATCTTTTTTACTATAGATGTCAGTATGCCTCTTTGTTTTATGTGTCAGAGTTTTTCTTAAAATGAAACATGTAAATGTCATAAAGTGCCTTGTGTTACGGTTCTCATTTGTTGTGACTCTGAGTTTTCTGTTATCAGTTGTTTTGTTTTTATTTTCCATAATATTCTAGCATTCTTTAGTTACTCTTTGTTGCCCCCTTGTGATTGTTTTCTTTCCCCTTGGATTCCCTCTTGCCAGTTCCACCCACACCTGCTCCTCATTCAGCTCGTTAGTCCATCCTTTTGTTTGGTTCTCCTTAAATACTCCACCTCTGCAGTCACTCAGTGCTGGTTCCTTCTCGTTGCTGTATTGTCTACTCTGCTCGTCTCTTCCCGGCTCCTCAGACTCGTTTTTTCCCCCTGATGTCTCCATGGTTTTGGTTTGTTTAATATTTTAAGTTGGATTTTTGGATTTCTGCCTCTGCTACCTTTGGTCTTCAATTAAACCTCTCAGAACTCATCTCTGCTTCACTCGTCTCTGCATCTGGGTCCTCAAGCAACCTCACCACCCATTGTTGACACCTTGATGAAAGAAATATTTCACAGTAAATATATTTGAAAACAATATTTTTTTTTCAAGGTTTTCATATGCTTGCTTATCTTTGATTTCCCACTGCTTATTTCAATGATTGAATTAGGAATTTTCTGAATCAACAAAGTCTCCCAGACAGGCATGCTGCTAGTATTTTGCTGCTAGTATTTTATGTCAAATATGCAAAGCAATAAGTGGTTACTTATAGCTATTAGTTTTTCATGATGAATTTCTTCTAAACTGAGAATTTATTTCAATGCATGAGACTCAAAGACAGTTTCTTTCAATTGTTGAATGTGATCAAAGATGTCCTCTTTGTAAAATTATTATGTGAATTATGAGGATTATGTATGGAGGGATTGAAAGTAGTGCATTCTATGACTTTTTTGATAAAAAGTTTTGCACTTTCTTATACATTAACTAAAGTATACTCAAACATGCTGTGTGTTGTAAAGCACCCATCTGGTATTCTGTCTTGCTTGTGTGTCCCCACCCTGACCATTGGTGTACATCCTAACCCGTGTTAATTACCTGCTGTCTGCTTGCTGTTCAATATTCATCGTTGCGACCCACCCTACTTCCTCTTGCTTCCCACTTTAGGTGTCTGTCTTTAAAAAACACGTTTGGCTAAATAGCTGTTAGCATATGCTGAAATGAACCCTGATAATCTGATTATATGGTTTAAGAAACGCTTTACCCCCTTTGCCACAATGCTTTGCCACTGCTCTGATTTGTCTCTTAACTCTTGCATCTGCTGCTTTAAATGAACATCAATGCTTGAAAGTTCAAAGCACCTGAAAATGGAATGGCCCGGACAGGCAGCAGCCAGGGACCTCATGCTGCCCCATGCATGTTCACTATAGACTTTATAAACCAAACCCCCCTTACTCTCAAATCACATTTAGAGTGAAAGCGCCATTAACTCTGGTTTGTACTCGACACATTGAACTGTGTGGTTATGAAGAATTGTTCATTTCTCTGAATTTGCTGCTGACTAAGCACACACTGCTCCCTATGGAATGAACAAGATGTAGACTTTTTCCACTTTAATAAATCTTGGCTATAAGAACCGGGATCACCTAGAGTATACAGTACATGCCTGCAGTGCATGTTGAGATTGGACGCTGGGAGCAAAGACCTGCACAGGGCAGCACACCAAAGCGAAACTATAACTAACCCTATGGATAATTTTTCTTTTTTTTTGCTCATGGACTAAAGTAAAAAAAAAAAAAAAACATTTCAGCTACATCTAAAGCATAGTTTCTCTTAATGAATGTTGATCAATGCTTTTTGTTCCCTTGAAGGCCCATAACTACCTATTGAATTAATCTGTGAAGGCGACCAGCTTTTCCTAAACAGGTACTACCGAACCTGATAAATTACAGGTGAAATTGAACACACCTTTTCTCTGGGATGCCCTCTGTTCGAATAACCTGCATGGATGGAGCACACAGACTGAGATAAAAGTCTGTTTCCTGACAGAAACTCTGCATCGTTCAGTGGCAGGAAAGGCTGCTGATAAACACCAGAATATATATTCAGATACATTCATGTTTGCATGTCTGCTTCTTAAAGGGTTGCCTAGCTACAGAATCTAGCAGATGGTACAGCATCCTCTCTTTAATGCAGTCCATCCTCCTATAGAAGTCAGTCAGGTCTTGAACATCAGGCAAACATGCTTCCATCCTATGATAAAAGAAAAACTAGAAGATCAACCTGATAAAGATTCTAATCATTCAAAGGCCTGATTTCTTTTCTTTTAGTTAAATCTTTGCTTTCCACCCATCCAATCAGCAGCCTGCCTGTTTGTCTTTGTTTAGGCCCATTTATGGTGGTTCTGTTGGCCAAGCTGGAGAACATGCTCCAAAACTCATGGTACGGCAACATCCTGGTCACTGACATCGTAGCCCAGCTGGCCTGTTATCCTCAGCCTCTCCTACTCTCCTTCCTGCTCAACACCAACATGATCTTCCAGCCCAGCATGATCCAGTACACCTTCTATGGCTGATGAGCGTCCAGTATGGCCTCCTTTGAATGCCTGGTCTGTACAGTCCTGGCTGGATGATGAAGTTTTCCTTAAGCCTCTTTTGAGGAATTGTTTCCAATTTCAACCCACCTGCCTATCATTGAAATAATCATCTGCAACGGTGCAGACACAAAGACTGGAGGAAAACAGTGGCACTTTTCTACCAAAATGATTCAAACATACTGAAACATCTATTCCACTGAAGAGCTTGGACATATCGTGTTTTATTTACATTCTGCACACAGGAAATCTAAGTAAACAATTAAGACTGGAGCTTGTAAATAAACGTACCATGCCATGGTACCATGTCACCGATTAAAGAAGTAGGTGCGCAAATTGGTGCTAGTTTATACTCATGTTTTCATTTGAAAGGGTGCTCTCAGGTAGCACAGACACCAAGGTCCCTTCCTCATCAAGATGAAGACAAACACCAAATATTTCTTGGCAGGAAAACATTAAATGTTAGAGTCGATATTTGTGTGTCAACTTCATCTTATTTTTTTGATCAATGCATTTTATCGTCCATTTAGGATCGGCCAAAATAGATCTGATTCTACTATTTGTCAGAGTCCATGGTCTTGATTGGATAGCTAAAAACTGGAAAACAAGGAGAGGGAGAACATTTTATTTGTAAAGGAATTAGAACATGTACTACAAAGTGTTAGGTAATTGACAGTTTTGTTTTCTTTTCATTTGCACCATTTAGTTGACATATCAGCAGCATGTGGGTGTAGGCATGTGCCATTGTGTAAGTTTATTTGAATGAATGCCTCCTTTCGAAAGGGTGAAGCTAGATTCTTCAGGCCGTTACTGAGTCATCAGCCCATCGCCATAAAGGAGGCTGGGAAAATAAAAAAAGACAGCGCTGTGTGAAGTCAAATCATTAGTCATTTAAATGATCTATGAGCTAGCATTGTTTATTTTCTTTAGAGGCTGGGCATATTTTTATTTCACTTTGAAATGGTTAAGAAAATCTCAAAAAGGCATTCACTTTTCTTTGTTCTTTTGTGTTTAATAAATTAGCAGCTAATTACTGTCTGAAGAAGTCATCTCTATTCTGTTTTACGTTTGTCTTTGTTTTGTGTCTTGTAAAAGCCTGATCAAAGAAATTATCTTGAATATATGCTGCTATATATGTTTATATTTTTAACACTAACATAGATTTAAATTTGTGTCATAGCTACTGTTTTTTTAGTTTGTCGTTAGGTACCAGATATTAATATGCATGTGAGGATGTTCAAGTAATGAAGCGAGTTGTGATCAGCATTTGTTTTTGTATTTATTGAGACATTGAACGTTGAATTAATTTGCAATTATTCCATGTTGGGTTTCTTGGGCACAGTGAACAGTGCAGGTAGCAGTACAGGTAGCACTGCTGCTTTGCAGCAAGAAGTTCCGGGTTCGATTACAGGACAGGTTCTTTCTGCATGGAGTTTGCATGTTCTCCCTGAGCATACGTGGTTTCTCTCCGGGTACTCCGGCTTCCTCCCACAGTCCAAAAGCATGACTATTAGGTTAATTGGCTTCTCTAAATTCTCCTTAGGTGTTAGTGTGTGAATGGTTGATTATGTTTGTCTCTGTGTTGCCCTGTGATGGACTGGTGATCTCTCCAGGGTGTAGCCCGCCTCTCACCCATGCACCAGCAGCCCTCGCCACCCTGCTTGGGATAAACATGACAGAAAATGGATAGCTGGTATTATTCAGTGTAAGATGTTTTTACAAGTTTTTTTTTTTTGGTTGTTGTCCTTTATAAAATATACATTTTTTTCTGCACTTTTTAATGAGAAACACTGAAGCGCTTATTTTCTTTTTTTTTTTTATTTAACAGAGATGCACTGATATCAGTGTTGGTGTGGATTTCTGATCTCTGT
>NW_015151144.1:251108-252873 GCF_000732505.1 Cyprinodon variegatus
TATATATATATATATATATATATTGGAGGGGGGGGGGGTGTCACTGTAAGATAAAAATTTCTTAATGCACTAGTTTGTACCAACTAATTTGCCGCAAACCACAAAAAGCGCAAAACCATCATTTAAATAGGGCGTCTCCAACAGTTTTGCACCTGCCACCAGTTACGCAATCACTCTTGTTAAATCACCCGCAAACCATGGTTCAGCCCCTCCCCCAAAATTCCAGTTTGCGAGCGCAAATTACTGCACGCAAAATTGGATCTTGATAAATCCGGCCCTTTGTCTCTGTGTTGCCCTGTGATGGACTGGTGATCTCTCCAAGATGTATTCTGCCTCTCACCCATTCACCAGCAGCCCTCGCCACCCTGCTTGGGATAAACATGACAGAAAATGGATATTATTCAGTGTAAGATGTTTTTACAAGTTTTTTTTTTGGTTGTTGTCCTTTATAAAAGATTTTTTTTCTGCACTTTTAAATGAGAAACACCGAAGCGCTTATTTTCTTTCTTTTTTTTTATTTAACAGAGATGCACTGATATCAGTGTTGGTGTGGATTTCTGATCTCTGTTTTTTTTAAGCTTTACCTTACAATATTTTTTTTTCCTCTTGGTTTTGATTGAAAAGAAAACAGCTTTTAAAATTTTTCTATCCTTCTTGCCTTGAGCAGAAATATATACGGTATATGTATATATATATATATATTTTTTTATTACTCTCAGAAGCAGCATCGTAATGTATGAGCAGATGCTTTAAATTAGGGTGTTTTTTTTTAAATGCCTCCAACTGATTTACATTTAGAGATTAGCATGGCTCGCTCTGCTAAAACTCCAGCGGGTACATTGTTCATTTGCTTGAGAATTTACATCTGTTTAAAGTTAGATTTAAAGTTAGAGTTTCTAAAATGCTAAAAACAGTTATGGATTACAGCATATTCCCCAACGAACTGACTTTGATGGCTCATTCTTGCACTCTCTTCCTTCCAGCCTGAATAAACTCCTCAAACTCCATAAATATTTCTTTTAAAATTATCTTCTTAACTTTATTCTCAGAAAAACCCACTGATATTGAAAAACTTGTTTCCATCAATGTTTTTTTAATGTGCATTCAGAAATGTGGCATTACAAGAACTCAGGGGAAATGGAAAAGCTGGACTAAATTTTCCAAAGCTTTTAGGCTTGCTTTTGATGGGTTTTGGCTTTTTCAGAAACAAGTAAATTGTCTAAAAAGGACACTAACCTCACATGACAATCGGCTGTTTCCACTGCCAGCTTCCTAATTGCAAGCATTAGAATCTCACCTCTCTCTATGTCTCTGGAAGGAATATATCGCCACTCATGACAAATGATAAATTAAGTACAACTTGTCCTAATGGGACACATTAATTAAAACCTCGCTCCATTACTGATCCATACATGCTAGTTTGCTACCTCTACTTCCTATTATAGCCAAGTGAGACATCATTGTATGACCAAATTGCGCTTTGCATTGGTTAATTCGCCCCAAACCATTTTGAAAATGGTTGCTGGTATTGTAAAGTAACTATGAGCTTATGTCCTTTTGCCTGCAGAGAACAAATTTAGACAAAGAAAAAAACATGACATAATGGTATTTTAGATGAATATCAGATCAGCTTCATTTATATATTGGATTAATTTATTCAGAACTGCAGATAATGTCAGCCTAAATGTATAGGGGAGGATGTTTTTTTTTTGAGTGGATCATCAAAATAAGTGGTCCTCCTTATTGTCAATCATTCTGGTGATAT
>NW_015151144.1:253880-263156 GCF_000732505.1 Cyprinodon variegatus
AACAGTAAATATTTTACCCTCAACATCAATGCTAAAAGAAAAAATCTGTCCTTTTTCAATGTATTATATCAGCTTGACCCATGGGTGAGTGCCTGCATTAGGCATTTATCACTAAATGCACAGTTTAAACACTCCTGACAGAGTAGAGATCACAAAGTGCACAGCTCTAAAGGCTAGGCAATTGCTTAAGAGGGAAGGCATATCTTTTGGAGTTTGTACACAGAGGAAACCAGAGTCCGCTTGGTGGTGTCTTAGCAACAGCCAACAGGAGGTAAAACTGCACGTGGTGGGGGGAGTGGGATCAGTGGTAAAAGTGAAGAAGATGAGAGACGTAGTAAAGAAACATGAATGGGTAACGCAGAACCGTTACAGGATAACAGGTAAGAGAAAATAATGTATCTGGGTTTTGGGGGTTAAAGTTTTTCTCTTTTTTAATGGAAGCAATTAGAAGTTTAGTTTTTAAACCAAACTAAACTACTAAAAACTATTAGTAATTTTTAAACATTTAATTTCAGTTTCTAGTTTAATTGTGATTGTTGTTTTTTTCTAGGTTAAACACGTTTTGATCAGTGTTAATCAATTTCTTTATGAGTCAAGCTAAATCCCTTGTGGTATTGAATTATTTCTTAAAGAGTACTTTAAATAAACATAAAAAAAACAGCTGTGACAAAATGCATGTGTAAATTCCGGAGACATAGCAAAAAATGGACAAGGAAAGAATTAAGAACAATTAATAACAGTGGAAACAAAATAAAAGCAGAACTAAAATAATCTCTAAATTGAAAGTTCTGCCTAAGACCATTTAATAGTGTTGCACTGTTAGAACAATTTTAAAAGTGGATGGGAAAGGGACATGTCTGATCCGGATATGGAGGAGCAGCAAATCCTTTAAAGCTCTATCCATTCTGAGCTTTTTATTAGACCTCTGTTGCAGAGTACAGACTAAGCAGCTCAGAGAGGTTAGACGGAGCTAGACCATGCAAACTTTTAAAAAGAACTAAAAAAACTCCAAAATGGACAGTAAGGCAGTGGAAAGAGGCCAGGTTTGGGGTGATTTGTTCTTTCCTACCAACTCCAGTTACAATTACACATGTTAGATTTTTCTTTTTCTATTTTGTTTTAATTGCAGTATCTGTTCAGCCCTTGCAAATGTGGGTCACCAGATGAGTAACTGAACCTATCTCATGTTTAATGCAGTTTTTGTAATATGAGCAAGAACCTGAAAAGAAAGGACTAGTGCTGACCCAGTGACTCAGTTACTCCTGTTGCTGTCTAACATTAATAATCTATAGTCGACCTGTGCCAAGATCCACCCCACAATTAAACAGAGTACAAAGACCCCAAAATATATTGCAAAGTATTTGATAGAATTTTTTCTATAACAAAAAATCTTAATATTTAAGGTTAATAACAGTTTGACTTTTTTTTAAATCTTTATTACAAGAGCTTTAGAAATACAATTGTCACAGCTTAACATAAAATTTTTGTCTCTAGAAGGTCAAGCAAAAGCCAACCTACAGAGAAAAGTTCTAGATGCTAATCTAGGTTTTGTTAATTGACGTTATTTTATTTACTCTCTGCTACTGTCAGTTTACTTTATTCACTATACTATACTATACTATACTATACTATACTATACTATACTATACTATACTATACTATACTATACTATACTATACTATNTATACTATACTATACTATACTATACTATACTATACTATACTATACTATACTATACTATACTATACTATACTATACTATACTATACTATACTATAGTGGACCACCCTCTAGGCATTACATTTTGTAGCAGCTAGACTATGCTTACCAGTGATCTGTTAAACACATAAAAAAAATGAACATGAACATCACAAGTCTTGGACAAGTATCCATATATTATAGCCAATACATATTGCACATATGTTTCACTGCTACAAAATGTACATGACTTCTATGTAAACACAGCAATGACGTAATAATGATAAGAATTTATTTTGTACTTTAGAGTAATTTAGACAAACTGCCTCTGTACTAATGGCAGAACCAGCACAAGTATAGGTTCCAGAACCAGCTAAGGGTCAATCCACACTAGTGTCACTGTACCAACTGGAAATTAAATGAATACAGTCATATATTCTTGATATATAATTTAGGATAGAGTATATTTTCCTAAAGCCCTTACTAGAAAACATATTGACATATTTTCACATGTATGCTGTCTTCATTAAAGGTATAGAGGCCAATCTTCTTTTGGCTTAGAATTCTGGGGGATTATCTTATCCATTGATTGTCCCAAATTCCAGTCTAACTCCAACACACAATCTCTTGCTGTGCATGCACACTTCTAATTAGCTTCTATCAAATCCAGAATAGATTTTAAAATCCTCCTCCTCACATGTAAATTCTTGAGATCTGATTGTTCCTTTTGTCCCCAACAGAGCACTTCGCTCTCAATCTGCAGGTTTACTAGTGGTTCCTAGAATTTCTAAAAGTCGAAGAGGAGGCAGATCTTTTAGTTATCAAGCTCCTCTCCTGTGGAACCAACTACCAGTTTAAGTGTGTGAAGCAGACACCCTGTCTACTTTTAAGGCTAGGCTTAAAACTTTCCCTTTTGATAAAGCGTATAGTTAGAATGGCTCAGGTTATCCTGAGCTATCTCTATAGTTATACTGCTATATGCATGGACTGCTGGAAGACATAGGGACTCTTTTTCATCATTCTTTTTCATTCTATCTCTATTCTCACATTCTGTACAATGTGTTAGTTCAGTTTCTATCATTATGCTCTCTTTGCTTTTTCTCATAATAGTTTCATCTGGTCTGTTACTGTTTGGCTCTGACACCATACTGGAGAGAAATGTCGACCGTGCTGCTGCCATCAACACCTTTGTTGATGTTGGAGCTTGGCCTTTTTTCAGTGTAGTCCTGATTAGTTTACATTGACTAACTGCATTTGCTCACTTTCATCTTCTGACATGGGAACTGGCCTCGGCTGCAATGCTGTGTGTTTTCTTGATGGGGGCCACCTGTGTAGCTGGTTTACAGTTGCCCTTTTGTATCTCTGCTTCTTTCTGTATGTCTGCTTCTGTCTCCTCCTGTTAAAAGGGAGTTTTTCCTCTGCACTGTTGCTACAAGCATGCTTAGAGTGAGGGATTGCTTTCGAGTCAATGAGTCAATGCAATCATTTGGTTTTCCTTAGATAGAAAACATCGAATCAATTTGAATGTATGATCTGGTTGAATTATAAACTGCCTACAGAATCAGAATCAGACATACTTTAATAATCCCAGAGGGAAATTACAGTGAGATGACATGTGGTGTGAATTGGCGCTATACTAATAAAATGAATTGAATTAAATTGCTGGCAGAGAAGGCAAACAGGGGCAGCCAAATGGGTGGCTTTGGGTGGACAAAGCCATCCCTGACCAGCGCATCCTATTTTCTAATAAAAGCAGAAAACAAGCATTTGGAGGAACTCATAAGTATATGTTTATCATTGGTGAAAAATTAAATGGAGATGTCAGAAGAAAAGTACTGCATCCGGACGCCAACAATGCTTGCATCTTAATACACTTCTGCTGTTAAAAGTTTCATGAATCAAACAGGACTTACAGTATTTCAAGGACAAGACTGGAATTGATGTTACAGTAATAGTGTTTCATGTTCTTACATTTAGACAAATATAGCATGTTTTTTTTTTTCAATGACATGCAGGAAAAATTGAAAAAAGTGTAGGGAAAGTTTAAATATGGAATCATATCTGAAACATTTTCCTATCCTTTGTAGGTAGAAATATTCGTATGGGTTTTATTATAAGACTGGCGTCTTTGTCTACTTCTCTAGTTCACTTGGCTCACATCATGAATAAAATATCAAAGGAAAATCTAAACTCGACACCAAGGGGAAGCTGAGAAGTTGTGCTGACATTCAGACCCTACTTGCCTCTTTAGATTCTTTTTCTTGTCTATCATGGCTTTAAAAAATAAGCAGAACATTGTGTTTTTGTGTTTGACTCAAAACCTTTTCTTGAGCTGTCTTCTACCCGAAGCATTCCAAGAATACACGGTTTTAAAAGAAAAACCCACCCTGTCTTCATATGAAAGTTGTGAAGTATAACCAAGTTTTATATTACTCTAAATCTAAAATCAGGTACGCAGAACCCAAGGACAGAATAAGAAATGCTGACTGCAAATGGCTTTAAAATATAATAAGCAACTGTTTTGTTTGCTTGACTTTCTGTTTGTTAGTGCCCTATTAACTGTTGGTAAACTAAACCCCCTGTCATATTACAATCATCTTAGAATACTGAGAAAGTTCACCACAAGTAAATGTCAAAATGTATTTGTTTCCTTTTTAATAGGAGTATTTAATTCCAGGATTACTGATCTTCCCTCAGATGCAGCGGGGTTGGATGATTGACAAAAAAAGAAAGTAATTGACATTCATACACTAAGCAAGTGAAGAGAATAAAAATGATTATCTCTTCATCTAGGTATCTGTTTTTTAGGTACCGGTAGATTTTATAGGGCTGCAAGTGAGAACCTGGTCCTAGAATAGAGGTTAGTAGCAAGAGAAATAGCAGCCACAAAGTTTAGAGTAAGTTTAGAACAGAAAAGTGTAAGAAACCTCAGTTTATAGGATGTAAAACTGCATAGCTACATACAAGTCAACATGTCCATGGGTCTTAATGTTATGGCTGACTAATTTATGTGATGATATTTGGTGATATTTGACCAAAACACTGTATTTTCTCTTCCACAATAATCCAGCAGTCATCTAACTCAATTATGTAGGATTTGCAATCCATCCAAAGAATGCCACAAATCAAAGATGCCAAATAAAATGATCTGAGTGCAATGATGGCCCCCATCTTGTTTTATAACTATTCATCTGTTTATTTATGTTCTATTTATAGGTACTGAAAACCAAGACTGAAAAAGTAAGGATTCATCCATTCAAGATGTTTTTGGGAACACCTCCTGAGAGTAGTTCAACCTCCCCTGTCCAAGAAGACATTCCAGACCCTAGAAGTTCGGATTCTGGATCAGATCACACTTTATCTTTTCTTTCACATAACATGCTTCCCTGCTGGGCAACTCAGGCTCAGAATGACCTCATCCAGGCAGTGGAAGATTTACGTCAGATACAGGTTCGTCATGCCAGTGAGATTGAAACAGTTAACCGGGGTGTAGAACGGGCGATTCTTGGAGTGCGTAGGGAGGAGAAGCGCCTGTTGGAGAGAGTCGAGCAGGACCATCGGGACACTCAGCAGCGTTTGGAGCAAATCCAGAGGGAAAATATAGCAGCCGCAAGGGTCAGCCAGTCTCTTTTAGAGCAAAGGCTTGATAATCTGGTTCAGTTTCAACAACGACTCCAAACAGAAGGTCAGTCTGTTCAATCTGAAAATGGACCAATTCAAAACCCCTTACTAAAAGAGATTTTAGAGTTTCTACAACCCTGGGACATCTCTGTTTCACTTAAGAGAGTGAACTTCAAACCAAGTTCCCAACCTAACGCAGTAACCTTTGGAGACATTCAAGTGCAGCAGCAAGATATGTGTCTGAATGTTGGAGGCTGTGGGCCAGATGGGAAGCTGTGTGCTCTACATTCACAGGAGATCCATTGTGAAGACACTCATCATCAAATTCATATAGGAGAAAAAAACATGCAAGGTCAGGGTTGGACATCACCAACAGGCAGGGTGATCAGAAGGATTAACCTCTCAAACTGTAGTGATCTGCAAACAGAGGAACAAAAGCTCTCTTCTGCAAAAATACACCAATGGCTTCCTAAGTGTGAACAGTTTGAATGGGAAACATCCCAAGTTGATGATATGAGTACAAGTTCTCTGGCTGTCTCTTCTGCTCTTGAAAATAAGGACATCAAAGTAAAGAGCACAGTACACAGTATGACCATTGATGGCGATTATTTCTCACCCAGTAATCACAAAAAGATGACTTCTTTGGCTGCCAGCAGAAAACCATCCCCTTCCCCTGAAAGAAAATGCGAGTCTGCTAAGGTGACTGGATACTCAAGTCAACGTAACATAGGTGGAGATAAAGGAAAAGGGAGTCATGACTCTAGTTGTAGACCTTGGCATCATGGTAGCTGTACACTTTCATCTCAGAAGATGACTTTTGTCAGTCAAAGCTGTCTAGATATTACTTCCAAAGCAAGAACTTACTCTCGTCAAAGCCAGTCTTCTGATGAACACTCTCAGGGGACGCTTGGTGACTCTGGTCGTGCACCATCTCCAGCAGATAGCCTTGACTCCAGCTATACCTTTATTGTTAGCCCATCAAATGACTTCAGTTTGAGCAAAGGCTCTTTGAATAAAAGTTTTCATCTTTCCAAATCAGCAGTAGACCTAACACATAAGACAAGGCCATGGATTAGTACCAGTGCAAATAAGCAACGGTTGTCCAGAGTTAAGAGTGGCAACTATAACAACACTCTAAGCAGAGGATTCAGAGTCTTTGAAAGGGGTCAGATCCCTCAATATCCTAACTCTGCAGAACACGACATACTGCCACAGTCAAAGCAAACTCCCACAACAACTACATTACAACAAGTCCCTGTTGTTAGGTCATTGTCCATGTCATTCATAGATGGGTCCTGTCAAGAGCAAAAGAGAATTAGAGGGGAAGGTGAAGAGCATGCCCTCATGGAGTTGGAAGAGGAGGTTGATCCATCATTAACAGCTCTCAAGGCAAGTGGTGCTCATCTCATGGGGCAGTTTGGGAGACAGGGTTCTGGCCGATCTGACCTTACACTACCAAGTGGTATCCACGCCACACCACATGGGCAACTGTTTGTAGTTGACTGTGGAAATGCACGTGTCCAGGTTTGTATTCTTTCTAACATCTAAAGCCTACATATATCTTCTTTTTTAGATTAAACTAACTTAAATTTCTAAATAGGTGACTGATCCTCAGGGGAATGTTCTTCAGCAAGTGACTTCTCCAAACATCAGTGGCTCCTCCAGACGATGTCGAAACTACTTCGACATTGCTGTCAATAGCAAAGGTCTGATTGCCTTAAGCTGTGCTGCAGAAAGAGCTTTGCTTGTGTTCAGCCGCCATGGTCGTCTTCTTGAGATTTTTGGAGGATCAGGGTTAGGCTCTGCAAAAGATGAACTGGAAGCTCCAAGAGGGGTGACTGTAACCAGACTGGATGAATTTTTGGTTGCTGATATCAAAAAAGGCAATCTTATTGCCTTGAAGCTTGACCCTAAAACCGGCTGCAGGCTTGAACGCACAGTAGTGACCGGATTCCACAGGCCTTACTTGGTAGCAGCCTGTTTGAGCTCAGGTATAGTGGCGGTGTCCGAAAGGGGCAATGAAACAGGACGTGTACCTTGCATCAAAGTTCTGGAGCCAGGTTGGAACACAGTGAGAGTTCTTGGTGTATGTGCTGGTATGGGACCGGTCCTTACATGTCCCTGGGGCATATGCATAGATAAAGAAAGCAATATCCTAGTTGCAGACTGGGGAGAAGAGCACAGAGTGGTATTGTACCCTGCTCAAGGCA
This sequence comes from Cyprinodon variegatus, assembly GCF_000732505.1. Lineage (NCBI taxonomy): Eukaryota > Metazoa > Chordata > Actinopteri > Cyprinodontiformes > Cyprinodontidae > Cyprinodon > Cyprinodon variegatus. Next base: position 261,409 of record NW_015151144.1, read on the forward strand.
TCGGCTGGCCCATCATAACGCAGGGCTTGAGTAGCCCCCGTGGTCTGACCCTGTTACCGGATGGGCAACTGGCAGTGTCTGATAGCATGCATCATTGCATCAAGATTTACAAGTATAAAGGGTCACATGTCTAAATATACTGTTGATCTTCTAGGAAAGTGTTGAGCAAACTCTGTGGTGATGATTAACTTAATCACATCTTAAAAGTGTATATTATGTGATAAATACAGTTCACATTACTGCTGATATGAAATTCGGTTTGATTCATCTAGAAGGATGATTAGTATAATTAGCTGTTTACCATAATTAGAATAGTGCAATCTACTGATGTTGGGCTCGAATCAGTCTGCTCGACACAGCTTTGACCTTTTTGAAGCAGGTGTGGCATTGAGGAGTGTTTCGAGTGCGCTCCAGTCATGCAACTGCTTAGAGCGAGGCATCATTTCTCCATACTTTGTGCTGAGATTCACAGTAATTTTCGAATAATCTGTGTGTTTCAAAATTACTGAAGCTTTTTAACTGCATCAGAATTGCAGCTCAAACTGTGGGTTTTTTCTTTACAATTTTAATCAAAGACGGTAAGAAATTTCACAGCTCACGATGTATGTTCTCTACTTGGACTTGTCTATCCGGAAGCCAAACAAATAGAAGGGGAATATGAAGCTCACTGGAGTGAAACGCTCTGCCTTGGCAATTTGTGCAATTTAGTGCTGAAAGCCGTAAAAAGAAAAGGGGACGAAGTATTTGGAAAAAAGACATGGCTGAGCAAACATGGCTACTACGGTCTGTCAATTTTACAGACAGAACGGCATTTCACTCATTGCATCCCTGCCACGCTGCTGTGTTCACAGAAGAATCCTTGTTTGCACATTCATACTAGGCGATTTGCCCACGACGGTCGGGACCTCACAACCTCATGATTCCTGATTGGGAGGTGGTTGTGAGAGGCTGAACCCCCTGTAAACTAAACGACTCACGACGTACGATCTGGCCGAAAGTCAGCTCGATCGAAAGATTCTCACACGACTGGAAAATCGTCCTGAAAATCACAGTTTTTATTTATTCACACAGCACATCAACAGTTTGGCTCAAGATTATAGCTTATATTATGTTTGTTTAATTATAGTTCAAATATAGTAGTTCAATTTTATATATATATATATATATATATATATATATATATATATATATATATATATATATATATATATATATTGTAACAATGAGGCGTTGTTACCTGTATATTGGCCAAAGTAGCAGTTAAACACAGCATCTGGTTTTCTACATTGGTTTCTTTTTGTTTTGGGTGAAGTGGATTTGTTTGGGTTGTGGTTCTTTGCTTGGCCACATCTTGTTTTTCATTTTTGTAAAAAGGTAAATTGATTTCACTTTACAATATATATATATATTTTTTTAACTCTTCATAAAATGGAAATTCATGGATTAAAGAGTTCAAATATTGTGAAATACACACCTTTGCTGTTTCACTCACCAAGTAGGTGTGTACAGGACTGCACCATTGGATAATTGAAGGGGGGGAGGTGGATCTGATGTATGGTGTTTTCTATATTGAGTTTGAGTATTTGTTTAGGTTGAATTTCAATATTTGTTTTCCTGTATTTATTGGTAAAAGTATTTCTTAATAAGCTGTTCGTTTAAACCATTTTTTTCCTTCTTGTTTTTGTGAAGTTGAAAATCCTTTAAAAAAAAAAAAAAAAAATATATATATATATATATATATATATATA
>NW_015151144.1:263212-265150 GCF_000732505.1 Cyprinodon variegatus
ATATAGATATAGATATATCAAGAAAAGAGTTGTCTTGTGTTGCAGTGAAATGTGTGTGAATGAGTGAGTAAAGTCCGAAAGGGACATGAAGGGAGAGCCAATGCAATAGATAAACTGCTACATTATTTAGTTAATGGTGTTTCAGCTGTAATACGATCATCCTCAAATGTCAGAACCACAGGAGGAAAGTGGCCAGGAGAATGTGGTGCGCCTGTGGGAACTACTGGTCAGAACTTTCAAATGTCTTAAACTATGATAACTATCCATCCATCCATTTTCCGTTCTTGAGGGGTGCTGGTGCTTCCAGCCACCAATTAGCGAGAGGCAGGGTACAACCTGGAAAGGTCGCAAGACTATCGCATGACAACAAAGATACAAACAGAACAAACAACACTTCACACACACACTCACACCTTAAAGGCTGGTTATACTCAATAGCAAGTATTAACCTTATCCTGAATTATACGTAATGTTTATTATTTTTTTTATTCATTAGAATGTCTGCTGTTTATTTGATAAGTAGCTTTTAAATTTAAATAGGTAAAAATGTGCATAATACCTTTTTTAAGATTACAACTATCAAATTGCAAATCTGAAATAAATGAAAAAAAAGTCAAATCTAAATTGGTTGAATAGGCTTGGTTGACTTTTTTCTTTCTTTTGTATTTGAATGTGAATTGTATAGTTACTTGCTTTATCTTTGCTTCTACAGTATTTTCCTTCCGTTTTATTTTTTACTTCATGTAAAACAGTTTGAATTGTGTTTGTAGTGATGTGTTATATAAATAAACATGCCTTGCCCAGATTAGATCTAGTCAATAGTGCATTCTGAATTTTACATCTTGTGTTTTTGCTATACTTTCATTCTATTTTTTGCACTGAAACCTCTCATTTTTCACTGTAGCTCAGATACGATTTTGGAAGAAAAGCTTATATTGTAAGAGTCGATGCACTTTGGAAACTTTTACAGCCTTAATGTTTTTGCAACCTAAAACCAATAAAGATTTTCACTTAAAATATTCTCTTCATTGACTTTCTTTTTCTAATTGAGGCATTTATTCACTACCTTTTATAGATGAGTTTAGTTTATTTTTTAATTATCACATATCATCTCCAGGACCATTAAGAACTCATGTTAAAAGATATACCTGAAATCCAAACAATTATAGAATGGGTAAAAGATAGTTTTTTGTTGTTTTTTTTGGTAAATGCTTTACAGCAGAAATATAAATGAAATATGTTTTTTTCACCAGAATATTTACAAATTACTGTGCAATCTAAATTGTTATTAGATAAGAAAATCTTAATTATGTAAATTAGAAAAGTAAAGTTAAATCCTAGAGTAAACTCCGAATGATTCGTTATTTTTTTTTTTTTATAGTACATCCCACTAGACTCCCACTCATTTGTATCTGTTGCCAAGTGATGTGTATCATAAGGATTTAAAAAGCACAGTGAATCTGAGAGAATCACACCATAAAGCAACCCCTCCCCACACCAAACGCCTCCTCGTTCCTTGCACAGCTGTTCATCGGTAGCTAAATAGTCTGTTACCATTACCTGTGGATGCCTTTTGAATGCATATCGGCTGCAAACTTAAAATAAAATGTTGTTTTAAAAGGAGTCATTATTTTATTCTGGTCTCTCAATGTCAACGTTTGGTGACATAGGAAAGAGTTGCAAAAGAATCAGCACTATTATAAAAGTCAGATAAAGTATAATCACAGCATTAGGTAAATCCTTGGTTAGGATTATCACAATACACCATCATGAATCGGCCGCATCCTCAGTTTCTGCTCTTTATTATGTTATTGAATTATTTCATTTAGGGGGAATTTGACCTCCTCATTTGATTCTTTCTAAGGGTCTATCTATCTATCTATCTATCTATCTATCTATCTATCTATCTATCTATCTATCTATCTATCTATCTATCTA
>NW_015151144.1:268173-268853 GCF_000732505.1 Cyprinodon variegatus
CATATTTTACTACTAGGCAAATATAATTTCAGATCCAATGCAAGACATTTGGAGGGAGAAAAAGTCCCTTTTCTGTCTTTGATAAAGGTTCTGGTGCTATGTGAGTTATAATTGTCTCCCCTCAGAGGTCTTCATCACTGAAGTTATGCCGAGCTAGTTTGTGGCTTTTCTTTAACTCTCACTTGTTTTTTTCTGCTTGCTATATTTTCATTTCCCTTTGCATGTGTTCTGTATGTCAGCATCATTTATGTATTTGCTGCATATTTGCACTCCTTTAATTATTATTCTTTGCAGCATTTTTCTTTAGAGGTGTTTTACTGTTGGTGTTTTTGTGTTAATCTGTTTGTTTTTGCGCTGTAGTACTCTTTGTAGCACAACTGAAAAATAAAAAAAGGAATACAGTCACTCAATCAGTCTTTCAATCAGGATTTTTGGACTTTAGTGATCCAAATTGGAAGTAACGTATTCACAAATAGAGAAATTATGGGACACCCTCCCAGAAATTGATGGTTCTGTAACGATCTTGGTTCTGTTGTTTTTCTTTAAGTTTTCTGTTTCAAATTTACCCAGGTTTTTCATTGATTTCTAGCTTTTTTGGTGTGTCTGGATTCATTTAAGTAGCTTAGGTTTTTCTGTCTGTCCCCTGCTGCCTCCTTGTGTTCTTTTCCCTTGGCTTCCTC
>NW_015151144.1:269109-292137 GCF_000732505.1 Cyprinodon variegatus
TTTTTGTTTGCCTGATCTCTGATTAAACCCTCCAAGAACTCACCTATGCCTCTCAGCTTCTGCTTTTGGGTCCAATCAACAACCTTAAAAACAAATCCTGACAGGTTCACTTAAAGTATTCAGAGAATAGATCCCTGATTAATCCAGAAGATTGCTTAAAAACTCCAAGAGATATCTAAGTCACTGTGGGGTTAACATATTTCATTGTATGTAAACATTCATAATAAAGACAAATCTGAGCTAAACTAGCATGGATAATTGGTTCTAAGGCAGAAAATGCTGCTGACCACAAAGAACACAATGGTTCCTTTCACACTTCCGAAACAGACCAACATAACAGCCACACATGGTGGTGGTAGTCTAATGATCTTGGCTGCTTTGTTACTTTAGGAAAGAAAAAAATGGCTGAATTAAAAAAAAAGAAAAAGCGATAAAGATGAGTTGTCTTAAACTCCACCACAAATGAGCCAAGGCTACTACAGGAGGTTAAATTTCATAGGAGTTTACTTTCTCATACAGACGCTAGTTGTATGAGACTTAAGCCTCCAACAGGCGCTTCTCCTCCCTACGCACTCCAAGACTTACTTAAGTGTGGTTATGTGGTTCTAAGTCAAACAGTCTCTCAATGTTTTTCTGAATTTATTGAGGTTATGTTTATTTTTATGTGGCACTGAAATGTGTCAACATGCGTCCCTATGTCTGAATACATATTTATATCTGTACAACCTTAACTACAGCAGGGTCACTGCAGCCACATTTAGCTGCACAGAACACTAAATATATGAGTTATTTAAAGTCTCCTACTAAACATTTTAGTCCCTCTTGAAAAGCACCAAGCAATCTCTGCAGCAAAACAAATGGCTTAAAAAGACAGCATTTTGTTCCAGCATGCTTAAAAATGTTTTTAAAATGATTCAGCTTGGTAGTTAGCATATACCTACGCAAACCTTTTTGAAATGAGTTCCATTTTATAGCAAAAATATATTTTGTCAATCTGGTTATTTGTAACTTCAGACTTTACTCAGTAACGCTCGGCTCCAGCTGAGTTTCAGCTGGTTGTGATATAAATGTATGTTTTTCTGTCATTGCCACTAGATGTTACTAAAGAGGCATATCCCCTGAAGTGAACTCAGGGCTTTATGTGTAGATTGATATTTCCTGTCTGTTCTGCTTAAGCTGCATCTTCCTGCCCCCCACCTCACCCCTTTTTTTCAGCTCCACCTATTTCCCTGTCAGGTGCTTCCTGGCTGATGATCTATCCTGTTTTTTCTATTGTTTAAAATTCCCCAGTCTCTCTGATTCCAGCCTCTGTTGTCTGTCCTGTCATCGAGCTTTCCTCTTCCTGGCTTTTCTCCCTTGATTTCTTCACCCATTTTTGGAGACAGCTTGTTATATTTATTTACAGTGCAGCAGTCGGTCCATGACTCAACACAGCAACGGACACACTGGAAACGAGCTAGAAAATAATGATAGACAGGAAACGATGCAATTACTTTATATGACTACGTTGTGTAATCTGCCCTCAAATGACCCACTAACTTGCAATGTATACTTACCTCCATGACTTTTTCACATGTCACTGTGTATTAACAGACTTATTATTGAAGTAACATTTTTCACTGGGTGTTTGATTTTAAAGACCTGTGAATTGAAAATTACGCCTTTTTTATTACACATAAAAGTCTAAAAAGTTCGGCATGCATTTGCATTCAGAAGATGAAAAAAAAACCTGAAATACATAAATCTGAGCAGCATGTCAATGAAAGCATTCATCAGAGGCTTATGGCTACTATGGAGGACATGCAGAGACCCAGAGCTGACTTAATTGACGTCCAATTTTCATGAAAAAACACTTTTGTCATAATTTCCTTTTATTTACTTCCTTGTTTTTATCCAGAAAAATGGATGTTAGTAACAAACTGAGAAAATATTGTCAGCAAAATGAAAACTTAATCCATGTCACAATTTATATTTGATATAAGTGGCAACTTGAGCTAAGAGGAGACTCTTTATGGCATCATGGATTATTTACGTTTTCCCCTAGATGCTTTTGAGAGCAAAAAGGCAATTTTAATATTTTGGTTGTCACCAAAGCAAAAGAATATGGAAAAATACAATATTAGATCAAACATATGAACATCGACAAAAATAGGGTAATTCGCATTGTGGCGGAAATGTCAAAGATGTTTATAAAACTTGTTTGGGTATACTTCAAAGTCAGCATCAGCAGAAACTGGTTCATCCAAGTACTAAAACACACAAAGCTAAAGCTGGGTGTGTAACGTTCAAACAAAAGTACTCAGTTCTTAACATAAACTAATTAAAAATATTAACACTTCCAAATTAAAAAGCATGATGTCAGCAGACCTGCTCCTGAGGTCAAAATCAGCTGTTCCCCTTCATCTGAAGGAAAAATAGGATTCTGTTAGGGGATAACAAACAGACGAAACATAGCATTAGGGAGGACTGGAGGAAGCGATCTATTCTGAATAAGAGAGAAAGACATCTCAAATATGTATCCAACAAAGCTTCTGGGGTTTTGTTCTCCTCTCCAGGTGGTGTTGCAAGTTTATTCTGATACACGTGAGCCTGTCACACGCTGGGAAAGTGAAACAGCTCATCGATGACAGGGCCAGACAGAAAGACCAGGTGGTAGACAGTTGAAATCCATTGTGTCTTTAAAACATTTAATTCCTAATATCAATACAATTACCCTGCAGCTATGTGTGCTCTAAATATTACTAAGACGTTTATTTTAGTTCAATTAAAAATGTAAAACTCATATCTCATTAAGATTCAGTAGACAAAGTTTTATACTTCAAGTGTTAATTTGATAACGTTTTATGATTATAGCTTGGAGTTAATTAATACACAGATTTAAGTCTTTCGAAATATGAATATTTCATAGGACCAATGAAAGAGGATTCTTAATAGAAACTTTTAAGCCTTTTGAGTGCATGATTGTGCACTCAATATTCATTTGGCCTCATTTTGCATGAAGTATTGTGGCAGGGAGCGGATCAGTCATTAGTTTTGCTTAAAAAATGGTTGTCGGGTTTGCTAAGCTGTTGGATCAAGTTTTTCCTCTTTATCTTGATAATACCCCCATCCTTTTAGGCATTTAGGTCAAGCCAGTGCCTGGCCATAAAACAGTGATTCAATGGTCATTAACGCAGCTATCAGTATTTTTGGCAGAGTTGGCAGGTACTGTACCAAGTCCTCTGGGAAAAGCAAATCAGCATCTCCATAAACCTTTTTAGCAAATGGAAGCCTATGCTGCTCTTAAAGCATTATGACAGAAGGCACAGTGGAACAAGTCCATCAGTAGACATGTCTCTCCAAATCAACAGAAACGATAGAAACTTCTAACTGAACCTACACTTATTATATCTTTACTCTCCTTCCAGAATCTTGATCATTTTGATCATCCAAAGCTGTTAAAAAATGACAAACTTTGAATAACAGTCTGACTTGTTTCTCTGTAACTTGGGGGAGATGCGTCTAAGTTTCTCTAGTTCATTGCTGGCCCATGGTTAAGTTTATGTGCGGTAGTTCTTAATGCTCTGACTCCGGCCACAGTTCCTGTAAAACTTTCATAATTCTTTCAAGGATGCGATTCTCCCAGCATCAGAGATAATGCATGCTGATCTTCCCTTTATCTGTGACTTATACAGGTCTAGAGTCAGGAAATAGGCAGCTGACATCCCTATAGACCCAACACACCCTGAACATGATCTGTTCCAACTCCTACATATGTATGTTTTTCACCAATTATATTTATTCGATTTCCTTAATTGTATCACTAAATTGGTCAAAGAAGCTGACACAGAGTTCTCTGCCGTTTTCATAGTATGTTTACATCCAACTATTTATTATAAAGAGTTGGATGCAATATTATGCAATAATAATGGAATAAAGAGCTCCTCTTCCATCCGTTAAAGGCATTTCATCCCAGCGCTGCGTGTCCCAAGCCTGTAACCCCTCACATCCCCAACATGGACATTTCTCCCTGCTGCCCTCTGGAATCTGATGCAGGTCCAGCAGATTAGACTGCTGAATGTTATGTAAAATATATTATTTAAAAAAAACACACACACAAAAAAAAAAAAAAAACCCTGAATGTTGGAACTGTAACTATACAGTCATATATGTTTACATCACTTTTTTTTCATCACAATGTTTTCATCACTGCTGCTTACCTGCACTTTAAAAAATCAAATAATCTATGGAGAGCTCTACTTAATAAAATTTACTTTTTGTTTACACTTGTGTGTACAAAAAAAAATCTATCTAAATCTAATTTATTAGGCTTGCATACAGCATTGCATAACAGACCAATAATGGCGTTCTGTGGATAACATTCGTTGTGGAGGTTGTCAGTTATACTTGGACAGCCGATGGTTGCATGAAAGTGTAGGAATTAAAATGTATTTATTGGTATGAAATAGTTATTTTTGAGTTTTCTAGAACTGAAATAATTTAATACCTGACTAAGCCTTTAATAAATGCTTTATTTTAGATGTTAATAAAGAGGTATATAGAGAACAACCATGAATGTGTGTGAAAATCCCCCCTCTATGGTATCATAACGGCTCAAACATATTTATATTTTCCTAGTTGGGCGCCATCTGCCCCCTGCCAGACTTTTATCTCTGCTTGATGCTACGACTTCAGAAGCTACCTATGACATTTAGTTTGAGTGCAGAACACAGATACAGTTCCTACAAAATAAACAAGCTGGCCACAAATAAAAGACTTTAAAGCACTGACAAAAATTTTAATTACAAATGTAATTAATATTAAAAGTAAAAAAAGGATCAGAACAAAAATGTCTTCAAGCAACATAAAGATTAAGCAACAATCCTCCCACGTTCAAACCTAGAATTATCTGACTGGGCTGTAGTCCTTCGATTTGCCTGTCTCAGCTCTGAATCAGAAGCTCACATAAGGGCAAGCTTTGGCAGGGATACTTTTATTGTATTTTTATTGTAGGGTGTGCAGCACTAATGAAGGATGCAGGCTAGGTCCAGAAAAATATAAACTTCTTTGAAGACAAATCAAGTCTAAAAGCTAAACCCTTTATAAATTAAGAGTTCTCAGTTTTGAAGGAGAAAATAAATTAAGTAAACTAAAAAGTCAAAGCGTTTTCAAGTAAAAATACAAACACAGTTAGTCGTGACAGTTTGGAAATAAAAAAATCTTTACAATCAAAGTTGGAAAAATGAGCAGGCTTTTTTTTTAACACAGCTTAATATTTTCCAAATTCTGTGAAGAATGTAGAAAAATGTCTCATTCTCATCTTATCTTCTACTGTATCAGAATGCAATACGTTTAGATAAAAGTATCTGATTTACAAAATAACTCTACCTGAAATAATTGAATATAAAATTTCAACTATTGACCCCATACCTACAAAAACAAATTCCTATATGTTTATGAAAAAAGACCAAACTTTATTGGCCCACTGCCTGGTTAGAGCGGTGTCTCTCTCTTGTGTAAGGCTGCACTGGTGGGGCCCTCAAACTGTAGTTTGATGGCCTGTTTAAGATTAAGGTGTGGATTTGTAGTGACCATTAGATCATCTGTTAAGGCACTGCGAGGTGAGGAGGGGGTAAAACTGTAACAAGCAGGTGATAAAATATTCTGGGTTAGGGAATCCCAAGCTCCTGCTTGTGATGAGCTCTGTAGCCTGTATGGATAGTCCGATGAAGGCATGTCTCTGTTCTTGGCAAGGAGGGGGCTGTCCTGGCTGGGCATTATACCAAGAGAAGCCATGACTGAGTTCCATTTACCACCTGCAGCCTTTTCTGCTTTAATCAAGTTTGAAGCTAGTTTATTTTTTTGGTCATTGTACTCAAGCCCAGAGGACAAACATTTGGGAGGTGGTTCAAAGTTGTGTACCATAGCTGTAACTGTGCAAACAGTTGGAGGGATGCATTTTGGATTCCTTTGACTGCTTCCATGGAGGCTTCCCATGACTGAGCTCCCTGGTGGAGGGAGGGTGGAGGGTCGGCTCCTGCTGCGTGGCAGGGAATGCTGTTGGATCTGCTGGATAAAACTGAGGCTGTCAGCTGGCACTGTCTGAACTGTAGCAAGTGAGTGGCAGGTAGATGAGGTCTGGGAGCTTTGTATGGAATGGAATCGGTCCCCAGTGGAGCTAGGAGAAGATACTGAAGAGGAAGAGGTTGTGGCTGTCACTTCGACTGCATTACTTTGGCCCATTCCAGATGAGAGTATCTTGTTGGGCTTTAAAGGGGACACAGTACTGGAATTATGCAAAAGCCCGATGTATGGCTTAGCTCCATAGCTCTCTAAGAGCCGCACAACTGTAACATGTCCATTTTTTCCAGCCACTTTGACTGGACTGCGTCCATATTTATCTATATGATTGGGATTTGCACCATTTTCTAGAAGCATTTTCACAATGTTAAAATGTCCTTCTTGAGCTGCAATGCTCAGAGGTGTTGCTCCCTGATGGCAAGCCAGGTCTATAATTACATTATTTGCTGCCAGGAGACGATGTCCTACTTGTTCATGTCCTGTCCAGGCCACAGAATGCAGTGGTGGTCTCCCCTCACTGTCTTGCGCATTGGGGTTTGCCCCATGTTTTAAAAGTAAATCAACAATCTCTACACTTCCCTGCCATGAAGCCACATGAAGAGCTGTACGGCCCTCAGAATCTCGGGACTCGAGAGGCACACCTCCTTTTTCTATGACAAGAGTGGCCATATGAAGGTGATGTTCAAGCACCAGGAGGTAGAGTAGAGGCCGGCCTTCTGCATCACGCACATCAGTATCAGCCCCCCTCTTCATTAGCAGCTCTGCAACATCAGTATGACCCTCTAGAAAAGCAGCACTTAAAGCTGAATGTCCATCATAAGCCCTGTGATCGATTGGAGAACGTCTGTCTAGTAGTAGTTTGACAGTGCTCAAGTGACCTTCTTGGGCAGCCAGTATAAGAGGGGTCCGTCCTTCAATGTCCATCTCTCCTACACGTGCCATGCTGCCTTGATCTGTCAAAGCAGCACACACAGCACGGTGTCCTTCACATGCAGCAGCATGCAGGGGGGTCCAGCCAAGGTCATCCTTGTGGTTCTCATCTAGCCCACGGTCCAGTAGGGCACGTACTACTTCCAAGCTGCCCCTTGCTGCGGCTAAGCAAAGTGCTGTCCTGCCTTCACAGTCAATGGCATCTACATCTGCTCCCCAGAAGAGCAGCCTGGACACGGTGTTCATATGACCCATTGCAGCAGCTGCCAACAAGGGTGTGACAGCAGCTGCAGCAGAAGTGCTTCCACCAGGGCCAGCAGATTCATCTACATCAGCACCAGCTTCCAACAAAAGCTCAACAACATCTTCATGACCTTCATAGGCTGCAAGAAGCAGTGGCGTCATTCCATCATTGTCTCTGTGGCCTGGATCTGCTCCACGTTCAAGTAACAAAGTTGCTACGTCTCCATAACCTTTGACCGCTGCAGCTGTTGGAACGCACAGGGCAGCAACTGACAGTGCAGTTCGTCCATCTCCATCAGCTAAGTTAACATCAGCATTGTGGTTCAGTAATATTTCTACGGTTTCATGATGCCCCATGTAGGCAGCGGCAATAAGTGGTGTTCTTCCCTTATTGTCAGCTTTGTTAATGTGTGCCCCATATTCCAGCAAGATGATGACAATTTCCTCATGACCCCCCCATGCAGCAGCTCTTAGGGCTGTACGGCCCTCGCTGTCGCATCCATTTACATCTGCTCCTGCATCCAGAAGTAAGCGGACAGCCTCACAGTGTCCACCCCAAGCTGCGGAACGCAGCGCTGTCCAACCTTCATTGTCAACATGCTCCATCATTGCCACTACAGTCTCTGTATTCTGCCGTTTAGTCCATTCTAATAAGACAGACAACACTTTGACATGACCCTGCCTTGAGGCCAAAGTCAGAGGAGTTTGACCATGATTATCGCTTATGAGTGGATCAGACTCATGCGCTAAGAGATATTTTGTCATATTTACTGACCCCTCATGAGCTGCTTTTGCAAGCAAGGTCTGTCCAGAAGATTCAAGCTGGTTTACACAGTCCCCCGTTTCTAGCAGCTTCTCTATAGAAGCCTCCATCTCTGGTGTGTGTAATAAATCACCTTGCTCAATTTTGCAGTGCATTCCTAACCTGTCCTCCTTGTTGGAAAAACAGCTAGGTGAAAGAAGTCCGCTTTTCATTAACAGCTGAGGGACTTCCTGACTAACTAGAGGAGGAAGCTGAGCTATGGATTTGGAGATGGTTTCCCTACAGTTGGAAGTGGGAGGAGGCAGGCCTGTCCACAACATCCAGAGTGCCAACAATGAGGGGTTTTCTTTATGGTGACCTGAGCAAACTAAGTGTGTAGCTAACTGACATGTGCCCTCAGGGTCCAATTGTGGTCCTTGTAGAGTCAAAGACATGGCAAGCATGCTGTGGCCCTCAGTCCTGTCACAGAGGTACTTCTGTGTGCAATACTTTACATCGGTCAGCCACTCTGTAAAGCTAGCGTGAAAAAGAAGTTTGGTGCTTTCAGGGCCATCAATCAAAAGGGGAGACAGAGTACGAAGTTTGCTTTGAAAGTCTTGGATGCTGAGTGTTGTGTCCTGGGTCCAGACTGCTGTGAATAGCTGCTGACTTGTGAGTGGACTTGGGGCAGCCAAAAGAACATTGAGGAGGGATCTGACATAGACAAAGAGGCCCCGAGGGAACAGTCTCTGGCAGAGCCAAAGGTAGAGTCCATTAAGAGTCCCAGGGATATCTCGAATCTCTCGCAGACCCACGAGCCCTGCTGTCACACCATCCAGCACACGCTCCAGAAAGAGAAAGCAGCCCCCACTCTTGATGTGAAGGAGATTGAGCATATCTGCGGTGTCAGGAGTGAGCTGACGGCGCAGTGCTGCTTCATCATCCAGACGACAGAGGATGTATTGCTGAACATCATGGACTATTTGTGGTTTCCGTAGATCATCCAGGCATAATCTGCGGAAGCCTAAGAAAAAAAAAAAAAAGAAAAGAAATTTGCTTTCTTTATAACTTGATTAATTGTTTTATTCAGCCCATTCATTAATTCTATATATATATGAATAACCACAACTCTGATATTAATAGCTATTTAAATTAAGGATTAGGGTTGCTGTGAAAAAGCATTTACAAATTATAGATTTATTCTACTTTTGTTTTGTATCACACAAGACATCCTTAAGGTATTAAGATTTCTGGAAAAACACGGAACAATGTTGTTCCTTACCAGGAGAGATTTACTTGCCCAAATTTCTCCAGAAGGGCTTAATCAACTCATCTAATGTGTCACAAAAAAAAAAAAGAAAACATCTAAAGCTTAGAGGGCATGTCTTGCCTCAATTAAGGTCAATGCTCTTTATTCAACTGACCATAAACGTGGTATTAGTAATGTGATGGTTTTGTCTTATTTCTGTCTTTGGGACCAGGGTAACCTACCATAATTGATGGACTTATCAAAATTGCTGAAGTAGACTTTCTAACCATTACTTTGTAGCCTTAAGGGTATAGTGGAGGATTTTTACAAATTTTTAAAAGTCCGGCTCCACTTAAAAAATTAAAATGCACATGCACAACCCTGTACCTGCTCCTGAGACGGAATGCCTATTAAATGCATGCAAGAGCATGAACGAGCCCATTTCACCTCGTGCACAACCTGTTTTAAAATGGCTGTTTGCATCTGTCATACAAGCTTACTTTCTAAAAAAAACATTTGCAAGTTTTCCACTATGCCAGACTCAGCACCGGTAAGTGAAAAAGGGGACGAGTACGTAGGACGGCCATACGGAAACATTTCACCAGAATCATTGACAATTTGGAGGATTACTTATTTTGAAGATCCACCCAAAAAAAGAACATCCTCCACTATACCTTTAAGACATTGTCCTGTTCTAGCTATTTATGCTCAAAAGTTGACAAAATATCCTTCGCAGCAATGTAAGACTGATCGTCAGCTTCAACAAATACTTGACTGTAGACTCTTAACTCTTTCACATAGAACCAGGTGGGTTTTCTCACAAAACATGAAATCAAAATATAAAAACTATAAGTTCATTTTACTGTAGTTATCTTTGCTATCAAAAGCTGGATTTAAAATAGAAAAAAACACTAAGGTGGGAAAAAAGCAACAGCCAGAGAAATGCATGGAGACAAAACCTTATTATAGCTTTATTTATGGTGGCAGGATTCTGTTTCAGAAATATGCTGCAGCATCTAAGAGCCAATAATTTAACGTACGTCAGACCTAATAATTTTTATACATGAAACCTTTTGGAGGGAAGACAAATATGTACATACTTGAGAACATCTTGCACACATCTTTATTATGGCGGCGGATGGAACAGACCAGCAGCAACCAGCTGGGCAGGAGATGCTGATTGGTAGCCAAGAGCTCTGCTATAGAGCCATTCTTTCCAGGTCTTTCACCAGGCATACAGTAAACATCCAGGGCATCTACCACAACCATCAGAGTGTGGGGAGGAGGAGGGAGGTCCAACAGAGGTTCCAGTACTGCCCTAAAAAAGATATATGATGACAACAAACACAAGAAAGACAAGATAAATTACTTAAGATGGCATGGTATAAATAGCAGGAGCTGTGGGTGGTTGGGGGTGAGGAGGGCTGAGATTATGAGGTTTTTGTAGCATGCACAGTGGAGAATTGATTTTTTAAAAAGAAGCAATGTTTAAAATTGCATAAATCAATATAAGCTAGCTTTCCATTACCCTCGGGCAATTTCTATTCAAGGGTGTCATATTTTTCTCTTTGCATTCTGTTTTGTGCATTCGATTCTTTCCAGCATAGTTCTGGTACTTTTAAAGTTTAAATAAATAACATGATTTTTTTCCTATGAACTGTAACTTCAAACGTTGGAAAATGGTAATAAAAACTGTTAAAGAGTTACTTCTTTAACACATTTGCACAACATGAGCTAGCTGATATTGTTTACCTTGAACACTAGTTTGAGATTGTAATTTACACAAAGAACCGACTATATCTTTGGCAGCAATTAAGCAGTGAAACCTCAAAGAGCTATAAAACAATTTAAAACTTGGCAAAATCCAAAAGAGAATGGGCCTTTAAGGAGCACAGTCAACACCCACACCCTGCCTTTAGGTAGAAGTGACTCAGGTTTGTGGAACTCCGGGGATTTTTTTTTTTTTCCACCGATCTGTGCACGCTTGCACACATGCAGATCAATATATGAGCAGAGTAGATTCAGTCATTAATGCCTCTTCCTCTGCATGGATTTCTCAATCCAAAACTTGAAGCACTTACTCAATTTTGAATATTAAGACAAAAGAGCTGTTGTTTGGCAGATGAGCAGCAAGAGCGTAAATATAAAACCTTAAAATGATCATTTATATAAAGCAGGGGAATGGAGAAGAAAACTGCTCATTTACTGTAGATCACCACTGAGCCCAAACAGATGCAACAGGTAACATAAAATAATAGTAGTTACTATCTATGCTTTAGGCATATTATATTCCTGCTGCTCCAACAAAGCACAGAGCTGGCAGATATAAATCTCCTCCCTTGGAAAAAAAGAGATAAACAGTAGTTACTGGATTAGTGGCCTAACATGTCACAGCCAATGATGCCCTTTTCAGAACTTTCAGGCATAGATTTGTTTCAGCTAAGCGCACTATTCATTTTTCACATCTTTTATTCAAACAAAAGTGTCTTAAAAACAGTATATTCATTGCTACTGTGTGAAAGTACTAAATAAAAACGATCATTTTGTTATTTCCAAAGGGCAACAATCAGTACTTAAAGCAGGTCACTAGTCTGATTTAGACAGGTCACAAAGAGGCTAAGCTCAAGCCATTTATTTTACCACAAGTACAGGGTGTGCGCTTCTGTCTGTACAGTCTTATTAGTGTTAATGTCTATGTTCGAGAAGGACTACAAGGTCCAATAATCTTTAGTTATCAAAAGGGATTTTCTTTACAGCTGATTCAAAGACTACATAAAAGAAGTTTAAAAGTGTTTTACAAGATGTTTCATGTTTTACAAAGAATCTAAAACAGCTAAATTAGAGAATATTCTAACACTGAAGACTGGAAATACTATATAATACAAGAAGAGGGGAAAATATTTATTCATATAAGGTTTGATCAAAACTGCTATCATGAATATGAGCAACTAACATTAAACAGGCTGTTAACTGATGAAATCAAGGTCAGCAAACCCTGAGATGTGGCAATTCAACATCAAATAAATTAGTCATCAGTGGCTTTCTCTCAACAGCTTAATGCATGTTCTGACAGCATCTGCATATGATGTGAACTTGTTCTTCCAAAGAAATGTTTTTATGACATTGCTTAATATTTGAATTTGGTGGAAAACACCTTATTTTTGAAGGTCTCCTTATTTAAACAGCGTTGAAAGATCTTATCCTAGCCTTCGTGCTGTGAGAAACTTTAAGCCAACTGTGTTAAAATGAACTTGTGGCAAAACCGGTTTTGCTAACATCTAAAAGTTACTGTAAGACAAATCAGTTACATAATTAGGATTATTCATTTATTTATTCTTTTCGATTCCCTGCCTGGGGTCTTTCTGCATGGATTTTGCATGTTCTCCCCATGCATGCGTGGGTTCTCTCCTGCTTCCTCCCACAGTCCAAAAACCTGGCTGTTAGGTTAATTAGCTTCTCTACATTCTCCTTAGGTGTGAGTGTGTTTGCATGGTCGTGTTTCTTTTTCTCTGTGCTGCCCTGCGACAGACTGGTGACCTGTCCAGGGTGTACCCCGCCTCTCGCCCATAGACTGCCAGAGATAGGCACTAGCTCCGCCATGACCCTGACAAGGTTTAAGCTCGAGAAAATGAATGGACGGGTGGATAAAGACAAATGCCATGGCTAGCATTACTAAACAAGCTGGCTGCATAAGTTTCTGTCTATAAAAGGTAGACTACTAAGTTAACGATTTCAAAAAAAGATACCAACATTTCAGGATGCAACAAGTTTCACTACATAGTGGATAAAAGAGAACAACTAGCTGTACTGTTTGAGTCCTGCTCTTTCATAGCTTTAGTGGCTGTTTCTCTTGAAACATCTACATATTTCAAAGGCACAGTACTGATAGTGAAAATAGCTCAGCTTGCATCTTCTTTAGTACTTATCTTTGTACAGAAGAATGTTTGAGTGTTATTCTGGCGAGGAATGATGGTGTAATTAGAAAGAATGGACTAGTTTATTTTCAATCCAGACTCATTAAAAAAGTAAACCAAGTTGGTAACTTTTTGTAGCAACTAGCTCTGCTGTGGTGGCTCATTTAATTTATAAGCAGCTACATATTCATACCTTACAACAATGAATAGCTTGATGGAATAAAACAGTTTTTCCTTTTATGATGTCTAAATCTGATCTAAAAGTATGGCACTAATCTTACCCAGGTACAGCTCGTGAAATTAAAATCAGCTGTCCAAAGCATGTTTTAAATTACAGTAAATAGTGGTGCAGTTACACTCACATGGCCCAACACTGACTTGGGATCATTTTCCTCTGTTGATGTAGAAACTTTTTTGTATTTAAACTAGTGAAAGTCATAAAAGAAAAAAAAAAAAATATATATATACAGTTTATATATACCGTATAATATCCCATTTTTATTAAACCCATACCTCTCATTATCATACACCCTAAATCTGATTAATGTATTTTTAAAATTATTTGCTCACTTTGACAGATTGATTTGAATTGTAAAAATTTGCCTTGATAACCGAGTCCCTCGTAGCCAAGGCAATGACTTGAGGAGCTGCATGAACAGTTTAAATGGGAGTTTAAACGTAGTACGGAGTTACAGTGATGGCTGACATACTCATTAAAAATATTATTAAAGCATGTGTTTTCCATAGTGTTTTGCATCATTTTCTGTAGATCAGCCTTATTCTAACAGACATTGCACTTTGGCTTGTTAAAATATTGTTCATTGGTGTTCCTAATTTCTTTAAATATCAAGGAATACATTTCACAAGAGGCAAATTAACACAGAATTTGAGACACCCTTGGTGTTTGACTCATCCGAATGGCTCTAACAGGACCAGCTTTTTATTATTGGCTATATCCTGCAATTAAAAGTAGATTTCTAAACCCCATCCAACCACATCTAAGTGCCGACAAGCTTATCAAGATGCTGTGCTTTTTAGTCATCTGAATAAAACAACACTCCCCGACCGAGCGCACACTCACAGACACACACGCAGACACGCACACCAACAGAGCAGGAAGTGCAATTAACCTTTTATAGCCGCTAATGTTTTTCCACCTCATTCAGGTTAGTCGGTGCTGGACAGACTTCAGTGGGTGAACTTTGAAGCTGTGATATAATGGGCCTTATTGAAGGGGCGCGTGTCAGTGTGACACCTGCAGTAATTAGAGGGCAGAGTTGGTGACAAATACACTTCGAAGGCAGGATGTAAATCACTTCAGGCTTGTTCAAACCCTTGATAAGCTGAATGCCTGAGCTCTGTAGGTACTGTTTTTAAACTATAATTAGAATAAGATCAAAATTGGCGAGGGGGCTTAAACTGTAACACCACCAGCACAAGAAAGTCACTGTTATCCCAATTTTTTTTTCGTTGCCACCTATTTTTTTTCCATATATATATATATATATATATATATATATATATATATATATATATATATATAAAATTTAAAGTTTTTTTTCCTAAAAGATTTAAGGTTTTATAAGATAGAAATGAAACATTAATCATTTCTAACATGAAAAGCAAAGTGGGTCAAAGATCTAATTGCATTTATGAGCTTTTAGCATTATTTCCATTGGTCCTTCATTTATCTGCATATCTAGAACTGACAAGGGTTAAAAATGACCTTTATTTCTACAAGTACAGATTACAGCAGCTCTTTACCACCCTATTTTTTATCCTTTTTATTGTTTCAAGTTTTCTTTTTAAGTCTGAGGCTACAAGCTTTGCGTGTTTTTACTGCTTTTTTTCTGCAAATGTTCTAAGACCGAATTAGTGGCTCAGCTTCAAACAGGAAGGCAACCTAAACACGCAGTTTCCATTCATACTTAATGTCTGTTGATCATCTATAATCCTACTGGAACAGTGGAGCTTTGGGTTATAAATTGAAGCCATTTTGAATAGGTTAAGAGTCGTAGTATCATTCCAAAGCACTATAAAGTTTATAGATCTGTTAGGATTTCTTTTTGAAAAGCAGATATGTCGAATTTTGGCTTTTTTATGACTGAACAGTTAGCCTACGTGACTTTTATAAGTTGTTCATGCCTTTAAGGCTGTTTCTGAAATGGTTGACAGTAAAAATAGACATCCTGCTGCTTGTAGGGGGCTGATTTTGTTTCACACAAAGAGGCGAACTCATTGAACTTGAGGTCTGCATCATTCAACGCTGAGGGAGCTGCATCACAGCAAACAACCTGAGCCGTGTTAATGATCTGCTGGGTGCAGAGAGCTTCCTGCCGCTTTAGGACACATGTCCCATGTCGTGTTTTCTTGCTTGCAGCAAATTCAAGGCTCACATATCATCAGCATATTGATGGCAGGCTTTAAAAGATGCACTTTTATTTGTTGTTGTTTTTTTTTGCCAGAAGCAACTTTCTGTGGGTTCCAAACAAAAACCAGCTGCTGGCTGCAAGCCAGTCTGTGGGGAATGTGGAATCCAGTGCGGTCCTTAACACCAGAGGAGAGCAAACACGAGCAGGAGCATGAAAGGGCTCGGACTCAGCGCAGAACAAACACATCAGGAGAGAGCTGAAAAGTCCCGGCGAGGAGGGTGACCTCGCTGACTGGTGCTGTGATGGTCACTAGGGTAGGGGAGGCATTTTTCACCTCTTTGTTCTCCCCCCTACCCCCCCTCTCCTCCCTGGAAGGATGTTGTGTCGTAAATAAAACTGCAGCATTCATTCACACTGGAGGGCCATTGTGGACTGCAGTGAATGGGCTGCATTATAGGACATGAAATAAATATAAGTTGAGGAAAGAATGGCTGCTGCGCTCTGTTTTTTTCCTGCCACTACCCTGGCTTCTAATGCCTACAGCCAAAAGATTTCACATTAACATGCTGTGAGACTGCAGGCAATTAAAACAATCAAAGATTCAGCTCTTTTTAGAGCCGAGAAATATAACTTGGAAATGTAATCAGGGTTTTTGTATAGGCCCTGCAAGCGGAAGCTGGTGCTGTGTGTTTTACATAAAAAAGGAGGAAAAGCTGCTTCTTTTATCCTAAAAAGGATTAACCCTAAATATATAGGGGAAGACATTAAGCAAGCAGTACAGGGCATATGCTTAAAGCAACACTTTAAAGTATTTCTATCATGTTGTGTGGCAAACAGTGAAATACGTTAGGCAAAAAGGCAATTTTCTATGCAAAATGTTGCTTGATGAGTGTTAGTTTTAATTTTCTAAAGCGCTTCCAGTTTCCTTTCAAATTTGTCATTTAAATATATATAAATCAGAAGTTAACAGAAAAACGTCCAGCCAGCTCCCTTTTAACCGGAAGAAACCTCCAGCAAAAGGTTTCTTCCAGTTAAAAGAGAGTTTTTCCTCCCCACTGTCGCTAAAAGCACGCTTGACGTGAGGGACTGCAGAGAGTCGGTACAACCGCTAGTTTTCCTCTGACAAAAAACTTCTCTGTAAAGTGCCTTGAGATGACATATGTTGTGAATTGGCACTTGTTAATAAACTGAATTGAGTTGAATACTGTAATGTAAAGTAATTGATATGTTCTCGGTTTTTTTACTGTAAGAATTGTGGGTTAAAGGTGTTAGTTTTCAACCGAACGAAACTTATGCATAAATTCCAAAATATTACATGAGTGCAAAAACTGTTTTACTGAATAATGTAGTTTTTTAACATGCCTATTTTACTGTAAACGTGTACGTTCAGTTCTCTGCTTGTTTTATTTGTGATGCACAGCCTTTAACATGTGTACCATCCCCCATGTCTATAATAAAGTGGTCATCTGTAAATAACCACCCCATAGTAACAGAGTCAGTCTTTCAGACTAGCTGTTTGAATCCTCCTCTAGGACCATCTAATCAGTGTCTGTACTAAAAGGAAGATGCTATTACTTTCAGCTACTGCTGGCAATTATTAACAGCTTATAAACTATTCTACTACACTTTTTTGGAAATATCCTAATTCATTAGACTAAAATTAATCCAGTTCGAGCAGGCAGCACTTGGCATGTTTTTTTTATTAGCCCCTTTAACCTTTATTGCAAAAAAAAAAAGCTGAATACCTTCCAAATACTGAGGTTCTCTTGGAAAAAGCGGCAGAGGCAAAATTCTTACTGTAGCCATAAAATGTAATGACATCCAGGCGGAAAACATATGTTAGGTACAACAAGCTTAAGGTCATAGCAGTAGTCAGATGAGTAACAAGAAACTTTAATGCATCTATTTAAGGGAGGAAAAAGGTTATTAAGAAAGTCTTTAAAATCTTAAATGAGAGCCTGCATGGTTTAAGGGGGAGGAGGAGTTTTTGGTAAAAACATTGTGATGTTCAGATGGACCACCTACACAACAAAAACTGCTAAAACCTGCAGAGCGGGTTTCTATTCCCAGGCTGTTTTCACATATGCTTGAATCTGATAAGCCGTGCTTCTCAAGGACAGATGTTGGCTTTCATCAGCAGCTCCATCAAAATGAGGGTGATAACATAATTTATGCTCTGTTGAGCTGGAAGAGAGCCACGCACATGCTGCTGCATGCTATGCTCCTGTTTCAGGACTGTTGGAGCACCTTCAAGCAGCTTACCTGTCCCTTTCATTTCACAGGTAGGGGAGATTTATCACAAGCTGGGGGTTCAAGCGTTATTTCTATCTATTGTTTAAATGACGTTAAAGTGGTACAAACCTCTTGAAGGTGTCTTCAGGGTCTTTTTGACAGTTTAGAGGCTCCAGAGCCGATGACACGGATGGCTTTTTGAGGATCTCCTCATATCCAGGAGGGAGAAGAGGGGAAGTCCTCAGCTGCTCCACCAAGCCAAGGACGAACCTCCACAGCAGTGTGCTCCTTTGGTCTTCCCTGAGGCAGAAGTGGAAAGCCAGGCAGCGCTGTGACAGCCCTGCAGCCAGGCCTGTCTGTGAGGTGGGCCACACCAATTCAGTGCACAGGGCGGTTTTACCAGCACCGGGGCCCCCTGTCACCAGCAGCCCCGGTGCTTGGCCGGAGACGGAGCGGGCGTCCAGGCAGCGCCTCAGCTTCTCAAGGGCCCATTCCCGGCAGTAGAAACGCCGGCCCCGGAGCAAGCTGGCGCTGCAACCATATGCCATGCTGCTCATTGGCCCCTGGGGTTCTAAAATCCAGGAGACAAGTTGGGGCTCTCTACTTCATACTTCATGCTGCTTCAACATTTTTACTCTTGATTTCCAGGAAGAGCTGCAGCAGTTTTTGGGTATCTGAGGTCTTCTATTGTTCCAGGTTTGTTACATCTGGTGAATTTTAATGTCTGGAAATCTTTCCTCTGGGTTTTGTTGGATAAAAAAAATAGACAAAAAGCAATGCTCTGATTGATCTTCAGTTAAAACTCTTCTTTGTTTCAATTTTTTTCCAGCTGTTCAGCATGCGTCTCTAGTAGATCGAGGAGCAGCTCTGGGAGAAATCACAAAGAGAAAGACAGGATCAGTCAAAGAAGCAACATGTTTCACACATTTTACCTCACCGGATCTCACCCGACCTATGTTATCTTCCGTTTCCAAATGAAAGGCACTTTTCCTCTTCTCTTTCAGTTACTGTCGTTCTTGAAACATCAAACCTTACTGTCGGATTCAGCATAAGATTTCCCTTTACTTTCTCACACCCTCTGCTCTCTCTCCTCTCTCTCCTCCCTCGCTCTCTCCCTCTGTCGCTCTTGCTCTCCGGTTTTTCTTGTTTTCTTTTTTTTCCTTCTTGACTCCACCCTCTCCTGGTCTTTTTCGGCATGTTCAGACATGCACGGGAGATCAGAGGAAGGACTCATGTGGCAGCAAGGTTTCTCTGCAGCTGACAGGAGGGAGGAGTTACCTGGGGTCAAAGTTCAGTCACTGGAGAAATATTACACCATGCTTCAGGTGGAGGCATTACATTATTGCAAATCCATATTAGGCTAGTTCCATTTCCTTTAGGTTTGTAAGTCAAAGTTTTCTTTAAGAAAGGGATCCTTATAAATGTTTTAAATTAGAGAAATCCAACTCTTATGAAAAAATGCATAAAAATGCAAAAACAAAGCATTAAAAGTAAAGATAAATTGAGAAAAGCATTTCATTGGTGTAGAAATGTGTTCACAAACCCACAATACGGTATATTAATCACACAATGCCTTATTTTGAAAGCAGATACTCTTAAGGATTTACCAATTTACAACATCGCTAGACCAACACATGGCAATGGCCGCTTCACTCTGTGGGGACCTTTTTCCTAAGCAGAAAAAAAATAACTATAAATACAGGGGAATTCTAAGAAGAAAACTAATTTGAGGCTGGAAAACACCTGAAACAGGTTTAGAGGTTCACCTTCCAGCCGGAGACGGACCCTGTATACGCAAAAGGAGCTACTTTGTGTTAAAAGGCCCATTTAAAGTCCAGACCTAAATTCAAGTGAGATTATTTCACCACAGTCTTCTATCTGTAACTGCAAAGAAAAGTTAATCTGCTATACGTGACACTGATTCAGGAGACCTGAATACAAGGGAACATCTCCACCAATGCACCCAGATTTGTGTTTGTAAAACCATCCCAAATGTTCCTTCACTTCTAATTTATGTGCTACTTTGAGGTTTTGCCAAACAGTTAAAACGTTAAAGGGATATGAATAGTTTTAAAAGTCTCAGCTGCTCCTGATTTTAATTTTTCAAATCAATTTATCTGATATTATTATTATTATTACTCAATGCACGTTCATACAGTAAAATTCAGATTGACATGAAAAAAATAGGGGAGCTTTTAATTTAAAGATCCATTAAAAGGGACATTTTTGTTAAATATTGTAAAAAAAAAAAAAAAAAAAAAATGATGAAATGTTGGCATCTCACTTTAGGTAAAATTAAGAAATGATTTACTGTTATAATTACATTTTTAAGTGATACATTAAAAAAAAATAGTTTAGACTCTAAGGGATCCGTTCAAAGAATGTCTAAGATTTCTGTGCTGGCATTAACACGCTGATGGGAGCGCATACTGCCCCTCATTACAAGTCAGTGACTAATCAAACATCAGTAGCACTGAGCTGAATGTGACAGATTATAGGCATGACTTCACTCTTGACAGAACTAAAAAGGGAGAAAAATAACACTGCTGCGCATATGAAGGAAAGAAAAGGACAGCCAAGTGTCAATCTGAACGAAAATTGCTAAGTAAGTTATAAAAAGGCATTTTCTCAAATCGAGAAAGATGACACACATGTGTTGGACATAGCTGCTAACAGCCTGCACTAGCAAATTCCTGACAATTCCCAAGAAAAAAAAAAAAGAAAAAATGTGTTCTAGCAGGAAACTGATGACAGTACTGAAGAAACTGGCACCAAGCTGTGAAGTTGTCTACATTCTTGTCATTGCTTGTGGTAAAGCATTGTAAACCTGGCATGCAGCCACTCTGATAACAAGCCAAAGTTTTCACTGACATTCTGTTAATGCGGAAGTTAACTGTTGTGAAATGCATGTGTGTTGACTGCAATGACAGACGGGGAGGCATTTATGAGAAAATTTCATGTAACGCATTACAGCTATATCGACAGTACAGGTATTATTTTTAAACTCACTAACAGTCTGTTTTATATTTTCTGCCAGTTTTTAAGACAAGCTCAAATCTTTGGAAAGTTAATCTTTTTATGGGAAATACCTTGTCCCTTAAAAATTATGACTGATTTAAGATGATTTAAGAAACTGGATTAAAATGTTGTGACCATTTAACTGTATTTTTGATGCAAATATATTCTTATATTTAATAATTTCTTTATCTGTAAATATTCTAAGAAGAAGTATAAAGTTAATAGTCTTCCATTATAATTCATACGAATTGAGTTAACATTTGACCAGGGATGTCATAAGACTTGTTTCACTACCAGATCCAGATCACTGAAGACTCAGAGATCAAACATGTATTTATTTAAATCTTGTTTGAATTCGACTACATTTAATCTGCTTTACATCATCTAGTGCTTTAACAAAGCCCCTAGTATTCCTTGACTAATATAGCTACAGTTTTAAATGAGATCCAGCAATAATGCAACGTACATCCACTTTATTCTAGAGATAGATAGATAGATTTGTAAATTGTCCAATAGCGTGGGAATTTCTCTCTGCACTTAGTGATTGGTGGTATTGGTCTTGCTCAGGGACCCACAGTGGCACGATGTGGAGTTTTAACCTGGAACTTGCAGCCTTTCATAGCAGCAATATTTACATTTGTAGAGATATGGTAACACATCAACTCTGTGTGTGCAGTCAAATATATGCAGGTGCATGATAGACAGGAAATATCATGTGAAGCTGGGAAAATGTCTGAGTTTTCAGGACCTCCAGCACTTGCCCCCCCCTTGCTGTGTTCTTTACTCAGCTCTTCTCCTTGTACACCAACATCTACACCTCCAGTCACCAGTTCATCAAGCTCCTATAGACAGTCTCATTCCCCAAAGGATGGGACTGCCTACAGGTGGGAAATCAATCACCTGTTGTCCCAGCGCAGTCAGCACAGCATGGGGTTCAACACTATAAAGAACAGTGGAGATGGTCATGGAGTTAATAGAGCACAGATCCACCCGTCCCATCATACTATGTGACTCTCCAGTATCCTATCCCTCTGCTTCGTGGGCACGATCATCTCTCAGAAACCTCAAGTGGGAGCTAAACATCACCAAGAAGGCTCAGCTCCTACGCAGCTGAAAAATTTCAGCCTGCCAAAGACAATGACTGTGCATTTGTACTCCTCCATTATCGAGTCCATCCTTTCCTCCTCCATCACCATCTGGTACGATGCTGCCACCACCAGGGACAAGGGCAGGTTGCAGTGAATTATTCATTCTGCAGGGAGCCTGATTGGCCGCAGTCTTCCTTCTCTTTAGGATCTGCATGCATCCAGGAGGTGGAGGCGAGCAGGAAGGATTGCTGTTGACCCCTTCCACCCTGAAAACAAATTGTTTCAGACTCCCCTCTTCTGGAAGTTGGCTGCAGCCCATCAGGACTCACCCTAACCCTTTTCTATGTTTAAAACCTTACCACTAAAACCAATTCTTCATAAAAATACTACTTTATAACATGGTGAAAAGATATCCCTGCTTTCCAGGTTCAGTCCCCGTTAGGGATCACCTGTTCCCGACAAAAGCTGTACCCAGAAATGTCCCCCGACAGTTTAGGGTGCAAATGTTGCATGTAGACTGTTATTACAGTTGAAAGAGCGTGTGAGCATGAAACAGCTGTTATGGTACCTGGCTGAGCTGCTGTTAACGTAAAGATAAGGAACAGAGAGCACAACTTTTAAAACAGAAGAAGTTTGTTGTCAAAAATGGTTGCAACTGATGGGAGTTGACCTATAATATGGTATGTGTTCATCTATTATTTTATTTGAATTGCGCTGATCCTTCTGAGAAATGTTTGGTCGGTGCCCAGGTACAAAAAAAATAAAAAATTTGAGTGATTTATATTGAAAAATGATTAGAATCAACAAGGGTTTGTCTAAAGACATTTTAGAAGTGATTGGTGACTTAGTTTATATTTTCAGATAGTTATTATAAATAGAGTTATTATTAGTTGTTTTGCTGATTCACGATTATGATTTATGAGCATAGACTTCAAGGCTTACCTGTGCTTTTCTACTCAATTTGGACATATGAAAGATCATGATGAAAAACTGGGAGTCAGTGACAGGAAACAGAATGAGACAAGATCTGCATGATTAATCCAGGTGTGTCTGACCTCAGTAACCAGCCAGACACACCTGGGTTAATCAGTTTGTCCAGTGATGACAGGAGACGGAGGCTCTGTTCGAAAACCTAGGACGCATCCTTAGAAGACCGGATTCGAAGGCCGATTACGTCATA
>NW_015151144.1:293979-303645 GCF_000732505.1 Cyprinodon variegatus
ATAATATACAAGTTTCACTTTTTAAATGGAATTACTGAAATCAATCTACTTTTTCATGATATTCTAATTTTATGACCAGCACCTGTACATGAAGGTCTTCTACCTTGTTAAAGCAGCACAAGTCCAGGGAATTACTTCAATAAGGCTAAGCGTTGGCATGGATAAGGAGCCAGATGAGCTAGAAAGGAGGCTGGAGAAGGGGATGGAGGAGGGTTGGATCAGGGTCATCAGCATCAAACTCTGACATGCGATCCAACTCAGATGCTGGTTGTTGGCAGGTTGAGCAAGTGTGGTTGAATGCTAAACAGCTGCTTCATAGGCGGATGAGTCTCTGATTGCATTAAAGCTAATCAGTTGAATTTGCGCCTAAGCTTCATTTATTTTCGGAATATGTCGGCGATAATATATAATATATTAGCGGAAGGTTCACATGGAAGTTTGATTGTGGTCGGTGTCTCGGAAGCATCTTGATAACCAGTTAGCAACTTGGTGCTAGTAAGTTCCTAATGCAAAATTACATTGGGACCAAGTAGCACTAAATTTGTGACTTAGAAAGAGTGGTGTCAAAAGTACACACATTCGTTACTTAGGTAGGAGTATAGATACTGCAGTTTTAAAAACTCTGGTAAAAGGTGAAGTATCAGCTATCAACAAAAACTACTTAAAGTATAAAAATTGTAAAGTAACCTTTAAAAAAACAGTCAGATGCCATTATATGACTTGAAAGCTCAATTTTTTTTTTTGACTATTTGGAAAATTTCTTTAAGATAGGGCCTATGATGATGAAGGTCTAGTTGGTCTCCATCTCCCGATACGCTCTCGCCTGTGATGACCTTTCAGACATTTCAACATCTTTTTCTGAATCAGACATTGTAGCATGGAATAGACAATTCATGGTTGCAGTTTGAAGAACACCTGCTTGCTTCTGATGATTTCCTTTAGCTAACCAATGAGTGTTTGCGTTACACGACTCATCCAATTACACTAGTTTTCACTAGATGTGAATGGCGCCAATGATCTGCATTGGATGGCGCACATGACGTGAAATAAATATTTATAAACATTAAACCGAAGCCAAGAGTAACGAGTAACGTGTGTTTTAAAAATTTAAAGAATAGAAAGTACAGATACTTGTGTGAAAATGTAATGAGTAGAAGTCAGAAGTAGGAAAAAAATAAGTAATAGAGTAAAGTATAGATACCTGAAAAGTATAGTTAAGTACAGTAACAAAGTATTTGTACTTCGTTACTTGACACCTCTGCTTAAAAACAACACCGTCAAGGAACGCTATGGACAGCGGAAACATGCAAGAGGAGGAAAGTTTTGTGTCGGAGGTCGTGGATGAGTCTCCTCCGTCACACATTTTTTATTTAGAGGAGGAAAGTGGGGACGAAGATGTTGTGGAAGAGGACACCAGGGCAGCAGAAGCTTGGTTTGGTGTAGAAGGCTTACAGCATGTTTGAGCCCTTGCCTCACAACACTGCCAGTTCTGTTAGCTCTACGCCTGCTGAAGACACAGACGTCCATCTCCGTGAAAACTGGGATGGAACTCAATGGGAAAGGAAATGATTCTGATTTCAACCGTTGCGTATATTAACTGTGACATTTGAATCCATATGACTGAAAAAATTTGATAGACAGATGACCTCTGATATATGATTGGCCAAATTTAGGTGTTCAGGCTGACGTATAACTAACTGGCCTGCATAAGATAACGGGAAAAATCCACAGATTTTAAGACAGGATTTATATATATATATATATATATATAAATTTTCTAAAATTTGGGACAATATAGTCTAATAAAGAATACATTTAGATACATGTTTAAGCCAGAATGAGTTGACATTTAAATATGACTTCCCTACAACTTTAAATACATAATGCTTCAGCTGGTTCACTGCTACAGCAAAACAACAAAAGCTGATATTTTGCAGATTGTTTGTTTAAAACCCACCACTATATATATCCCCTATTGTCCTAAAAAAAGATGTATAAATTCTGGCAATTCTAAGCATGCGTATTTTAAATGGATACTGTAACTATTTTTGACATAATTCACACCCTTCATTTGCCTGCATGTTTTAGGAAAACATCCGAATTCAGTGCATGCAGGAGGGTCTAATTTATTTATTTTATTTTATTTACCCCCAAATTCTTGCTTTTCTCTTTTGATGTTGTCCCCTCCAGCATTTGTTTGTGCGGTGTTAGTATTTGTCCTTCAACTCAAACAGCAGGCAGAACACAAACCCACAGGTGTCCGCTCAGCAATCACCTATTTCTCACGCGCAAACACGCGCGCACCAGTGATGGAACTACAACCTTGGTGGAAATGTGTTAAACTGCCTCATCGGGCGCTGGTATTCGACGCCATAAAACACTAACGGATGCCTAAATATCTTTTTTTCTGTCGATGCCCGCCCATGCTGCTTGTTTCCAGCAGAAAAGGAGGCATCGCATCGAGGAAAGCAGCTCGGTCTTACCTGACAGACGCGCTTCTCCATTGTTGCAAACACTCTCCTCTGCACTTCACCGGATGTGTCCCTTTATAACTGCCTTTTTAACTCACTGCAATTAAATTGGACCAATTTCTAAGCTCACGCTGAACGTCTATTGGGAGCTGTGGTTCCTTTCTCACTCCTGTTGGTGTTTGGCAGAGAAAAAGAGGCTGTGTGTTGGATACAGTTCAAATGAACTGCAAAAGTCTGCAAGTAAGGAAGAGGATTAGGGCCACTGAAAAAATAGGAAAAGTTAACAGATTTTTACATTTTTTTCCAGTATTATGAGAAAAAAGTTAGAATTCTGACATTTATCTCAGAATTCTGACTTTAATGTCAGAATTCTGACTTTTTTTCCTCTGAATTCTAAAAAATAAGTCTGAATTCAAAAAATCTGAGAGAAAAGTCAAAATTCTGAAAAAAAGTAAGAATTCTGAGATTAAAGTCAGAATTCTAAGATTAAAGTCAGAATTCTGAGATTAAAGTCCAAATTCTGAGGGAAAAAAAGTCAGAATTCTGAGATTAAAGTCAGAAAGCTGAGAGAAAATTCTAAAAGAAAAGTCAAAATTCTGAGATTAAAGTCTGATCTCTGAGAAAAAAAGTCATAATTCTGAGATTACAGTCAGAATTCTAAGGGGGAAAAAGTCAGAAATCTGAGAGAAAAGTCAAATTTCTGAGATTAAAGTCAGAAGTCTGAGGAAAAAAAGTCAGAAATCTGACAGAAAAGTCAAAGTTCTGGGATTAAAGTTAAAATTCAGAGAGAAAAGTCAAAATTCTAAGATTAAAGTCTGAATTCTGAGAGAAAAGTCAAAATTGTGAGATTAAAGTCTGACTTCTGAGAAAAAAGTCAGAATTCCGAGATTAAATTCCAAATTCGGAGAAAAAAGTTAAAAATTTTGAGATCAAAGTCTGAATTCTGCGGAAAAAAGTCAGAAATCTGAGAGAAAAGTCAAAGTTCTGAGATTAAAGTCAGAATTCTGAGAAAAAATTTTAGAATTCCGAGAAAAAAGTCAGAATCCTGAGAGAAAAATCACAATTCTGAGATTAAAGTCAGAATTCTGAGACAAAAGTCAAAATTCTGAGATTAAAGTCAGAATATTGAGGAAAAAAAGTCAGAATTCTGAGGAGAAAAAGTCAGAATTTCGAGAAAAACGTCAGAATTCTGCGATTAAAGTCAATATTCTGAGGAAAAAAAGAATTCTGAGAATAAAGTCAGGATTCTGACTTTTTTTCCTATATCAATCTTAAATAATGTTCAAAAATCAGTTAACTTTTCTTTCTTTTTTTCAGTGGCCCTAATCCTCTTCCGTATTCATGCTCTGTACAAACACAACAAAAGAATTGTCTGAGGCAGAAAAACTAATGGCTATTTGAGTTTTTACTTTATTTTTTCATGTCTTTTCGTAGCTTAAAATACCCAGATTGAATTAAGGATTCACATTGGCAGGAATAATGTCATAACTGACTGTTTTGTTTGACCTTCAACCGTGATAGTATGCCGGAGGAGGAGTATAGCCCTTTTTTTTCTAAGAAAGTTTCTAGAAAATGCTTAAGTAATTATAATGGTTATTTAGATGAAATGCTCAGGCAAACGAGGGATTTGGATAACTCTTAATTTTTGAAAGAAAAACTTCCAAGCAGATGTTCCTAATTTAACTTACATTTTTTAATGATCATGGAACTAGTATTTTAACAAGCATGCAGGTGCAATGCCAGCTTTAAACGTTTGTCCTGAATTCGAAACTGATACCTAGAATTTGGTTTTGACTTTACAGATTGAAAAGGACGAGTGCCAACTTTGACCCATCCTTTTCTCCCCACCCTTGTAAATGACCCTTGATAGGATGCCAGGGAACAGACATCTTAGTTTTTCAGAGTGTCTAGTTCTCCACCTCCAATTTTTATGCTGCACAATTAAAAGTTCGATAAATTTTGAAGTTCCCCTTTTGGAAAGGCTTCCTTGAAATGGCATTCACGTGGTCTTTCTGAAGGTCAAAGAAAAATAAAAGAAGTGCTAAGCAGCAATAAACACGATACTTATTTCCTTATGTGCGTCTTTATACTGTTTTTGTGGGATTTTTTTTTTTACAATATTTCTTGCACAGTGGACAAATGCCCATTTTTCGTGTGACCCAAAGTTGTCATAATGTATAAAAAATGTTTTAAATAATTAATTATTTAAAATATTAATCTATATAAAAAACAATGTATCATTTTACCAACAAAAAAAACATATTTAAAGGATTTTAAATAAATAAAATTACAATGGTTAGGCTTAAAATACGGCCCCTTTTTTTCGTTTTAAATGCTTAACCCTGCTGGGCTTGAGTCGAACTAGAGTGAACTTTAAGATATTTCACAGCTTCTGCCTGTTTGTTTGCAGCACAAACAAACAGGCACAATAATCCCAAATACAGAATACATCTACAACAAAATGGCAAGAAATGAAAAAGAAAGCATTGCAATGGCCCGGACAAAGTCCAGAATTCAACTTCAGTAAAAGAACTGACTAGATTGCAACTGTGCATGAAATGTTTGGCAGAATAATGGTCCAACATTTATCTAGAACTGTTTGAGGAAACAAAGGAATTTAGGTAAACAGTAACTAAGAACCCTTCTTGATTGATTTCATGTTAAACCCTAGTGAAATAATTTAGCTTTACCTATTAATGTGTTGATTGGGATATTAGCTATTCTTTTCCAAATGACTGCAGATATGAGGATGTGTGAATTTTCTTGTCCTATTGCACCTATAATGCAAATAACTAAAAAAGATACTAAAAACCAGGTAAAGACTTAAACCCCCCCAAAAAAAGTATCTGAAAACAATAATTAAATCTTTGTGCATTAAAAGCCTTTTCACATCAATCAGCAAGCTTTTTTTTTTTAAGCAAAGCGAACTTTAACACTACCTACAACATACATACATATATTATAAGATTATATTATGCGATCATACAATTAATTGAACATATAAAACAAAATATATTCTTGAATGTTCCAATAATTCAGTCTGGAGTTTATAAACATATGATAACATTTATTCATTTGGCAAAGAATGCTTTGGACTCTCCTACTGCCGTTTTGTTCTCTTTTTTTTTTCTTAAAGTAGGAAAATGAATTTGATTTCTTTTGAATAAACCTTTGTTTCTATTATTATTTAGATGAATCTGTAAACAGCAGTTCCCTCTAGTGGATGGTAGTAGCATTTACAGGCCACTGTTACTTTATTGATGCGCTTTATACTTATTAATCTCTAGTTTAAACACAACCTCCAATTGAAAGCAGGTCTGTAGTGAGGAAGATATGAGCCATTAAATAAATCTATACAAGCAAAGTTAGAATTATTACTTTAATCAGAGAATTCTGCCCTGTAATACCCATTTTATTAGTATTTGGCTCTTGATCAAAAACCCAGTTCCCTGACAACATGAACCCTTTTGAACTATGTCCCTTACTTAGGCAATGTTATTGCCAAACTGTTTATCAGCAATGGAAAGACACATAAATAAACTTTTTGTTTTTTTTTACTGACAGTATTAAAGAAGAGTGAGGCCAAAATGTTTTTTTAAGCAATGTGTCTCTGTGTAAACCTGCAAATCTAAGTTTACTCTGACCTATTTACTCTCACACTGTGATGACTGCCCCTGTTTCAGAAAAAAACAAAAACAAAATAAACATTTTGATCAAGCTCTAAGTATTTCAAGTCAGGTGTTTCAGTCAGTCCTGTACCCACATGACGTTGATAAATGGCCTGTACTTATATAGCACTTTTTCAAGTCAGGAGATTTCAAAGCACTTTAAACTACATTCAGTCACACTGGGGAAAAAAACGAATTTCTTAAACTAAGCGTATTTACCCTTAATTTGAGCAGTTAAATTAGATAGTTTGCCAGTTGAATGCATATTTTTACTCTTAAAATAAGATAATTAGATAATATGCACTGACAGTATTAATAATCAATAATCATAATAATATCAATAATAATCAATAATCATAATAATCAATTTAAGTTTATTATTTGATTTAATAATCAATTGTGTTTTCTTATTTTAAATATAAATTGTCTAGTTCCATTGACAAAATGTCTCTTTTACCTCCTCAATCCAAGAATAAATGTGCTTATTTTAAGAAAAAAAAAAAGACTGCACATCAATCAAACAGCCCACAGTTATCAATTGTCCTTTCGACTGCGACCTATAGGCTATATTACGTAACACAAACAGGAAATATGAAGTAGTTACATATTTGGAAATTGGAAGCACTTCCGTGGATGTTCATAAAATGGAAGCAACCGACTTAAAAAGAAACAATAGTTCTAACAGTGAACAGGAAGGACCGGCTTAGACTCTCATTGATGGCCATCATTTTCACGTTATGTTGCATTCATATTTGATAACAAAACACACATAATCTAGTCCAGGAAAGAGCATGATTTCTTTTGTTTTTAATCTTATATAACTATTATATTTTGTCAATCTGTGGAAAAACAATTAATTTGTAAAATGTTGATTATGGAAAACTGCTATCAGAACCAAGGTTATTATCATGCTTAATATAGTGGGAGGGAAATCTCAAATCAACCTGTGTGAATAAGGCTAAACAACAGAAATGCAACAATCCAGTTTTTGCTGATCCAATCTGATACCTGTCAAATGGGAATGAATGTATGTAGTAAAGGTTTTAATAAAGAAACACAATGGAAACAAGGAAAAGAGCAACAATAAAACGACCTTTATCGATTGAAAATTGACAGCAAAAAACTGAGAGGTGTTTTTATGATGTGGAAACCAGCTGAGTAAATTATCTAAATGGATGGCAGCTGAATGGAGAGCAAGGTTTAGGAACAGCTGAGATTTTTCTGAAAGCGCAGAAATATGGAACAACTACAGAACAAGGGCTAAAACTAAACTAAACACAGCTTGTCAACTTAGCATCTTAATGCAGTAACCATTCCAACCAATGTCAAACCTGCTTCAGCCGGTTTACAAAAAAATGGTCCCACTTTTGTTTATGTACAAAAAATGATGCATTCTATATTTTGTTTATACTAAAACTACTATATTAAAGAACAAATAAATGGTTTTCTATTTTACCATGTTACCAAAATGATCAGAGCAAATAATAACCAACCAGGCTTTGTATGGGCTGGTTCCTCTTGTTTTGTATTTTTCTGTTTCCACTGGATCTGCTACCAGTTTGGTCGGTACATAGACCAACTCTGCTGCTGTTTCCTGCAACAAAGGACGAATTCACCTCCTTTGAGTTTCTAACTGAAAGAGGTTTGTTCCCAACTTTGCTCTTTCTACCAACAACAAGCACATCCAATCCCTGATTGGTTAACACAGAGCAAATTCACATAAAAAAACAGATTGTTGCACACAAGTAAAGTTTGCTTTTATCCATTACATCCATTACGTCGTACTGCCTAATTGCTGGATTCACCCATGCCAGCCTGCCTGGTTACCCTATAGTTCAGTCTATTCCCAGGTGAAGCTGGTAGAAAATATCATCAAGAGCAAAGTGTCATAAATGCTTGTGATGAACTTTAGTTCGACAGAAAGAAAGCTTTAATTCTTCAGAATATTTGGACATTTTGACAATTTCATGTCGCTAGTTTTCTAGTTTTGTGGTAACAGTTGGGGGACAGGTCTATTCCTGCTCAAACAAGAGTGTGCACCGTGCAAGGTAGAGGCAAGAGAGATTTTAGTAAGAAAGAACTCAAAATTCTTGGCTTAACCAACTGGAACACCTTTCTTATGAGTTAGAGCAACACTGGCAGCTGGGCCTTCCCACACAACATCAGTGTCTGAACTCAGGGATACAATTATCATAGCAAAGCAAAGCGTTCCTTCTTACAGGCGGTTTGTATCATAAGATCAATTGATTGTGGCCCTGACTGTGCCTTAAAAGTCTATTTTTTTTTTTTTTGAAGAAATTCAAAGAATAACTATGTTTTCCAAACCAGACAGTTAATTAAAAAATGATGTCTAGAATCTGAAATTATTATAGCAACTTTGTATCTATACATAATGTTTTAAGCGAAATATATAGACCTGTACGCTAAATATATATGAAGTTAAACTGTCTGCATTGAGGACAGCCAAGAGGAACCTTTGACTCGGTGGCAAATGTACGTGAACAACGTGCCCCTTGTTTTCCTCAGTCAAGGTTGATGTCCCAAACATTACTGTGTGCAGACCTCTATGCAGCACTGTTGCTCAACATTAGCTCACTTTGTTTGCAAAGGTTTTGTCCACCTGAACATTGTCACATAAACCTGCACTAAATCATTTTTGCTAACTAAAAGAAAATAATATAACCAACAGCATAGAGAAAAACATTTTTAACTGCAAGGAATACAAGTTTGTTCTGAAAAGAGAAACAAAAAAAGGGCAACTATATGAATCCTACAAAGGTTGAGAGTTAATCTTTTGATATGAGCTATATACAGGAACAATATGAGGGGATTGATTATGTTTTAGGGCACCAGCCCTGAATCAGCGCCTGGATCAGCGGCTCAAATTAATAACTAGAAATGATAAGGAAGGGTGGAAAATCCTGCTCATCAAAAAATCATCATTGCTGCAGCTAAAAGCGCTCTTTCCCTCAGAGTCTGGAAAAAAATCTAAATCTAAATACTTAATTTTCCTTAAAGTGCATTCTTTCTTGAATTAAGGAGGTATGTGAGATACTTTGCCAATGGAACAAGACAATTTATATTTAAAATAAGAAGAAAAACTATTGTATTGTCTTATTTTAAGTGCATATTATATAGTTATCTTATTTAAAGAGTAAAAATACTAATTCCATGGCAAATCATCTGATTTACCTTCTCAAATTAACGGTTAATACAATTAATTTGAGAAATGTTGACTTATTTCTAGATTTTTGCAGTGTGGAACGACCACTGCGGTGGTGGCCTTTTCTTCGGGATAAGTTATACTTTAACAGTAAAAAATGTAATTTTACGTTGTATCTGCTACTTTTCAGTTACTTGAAAATGTTAGATAGGAGCTATAGTGGATATTGTTAAACGAAGGATGGTAGTAAGAAGGAAAATTGATCAGCGCTTGCCTGCTTCCGCTGCTTATAAAGGCCCTTTCAACTGTAACAGAAACAGATGCACTTTCTTCTGTTCATAAAAGATAAACAGTAAATGATACT